>NC_052673.1:7198036-7508036 GCF_016802725.1 Solenopsis invicta
ATATTTTTTAAAAACAATGATTGCCGTACTTTTTTTTTAAAGTATGACTCTTTAGCTTTAAAACGCTGTGTTTTAAAGTTCTTAAAAGTTTTTGATTGCGAAGATATGATTTTTTAAAAGAAAAGTATTTTTGAACAATTTTTCATTTTTGCCTAATGGTTTTTTCTTTATAACTTCACAATAAATCATTTTTCGGCAATGCCGTTTATGCATTTCTGAGATTTTAAACTTTCATTTAAAAAAAAATTGTTGAAAAATATTGATTGGAATTAAAGTTATAACTTCTCAACGTTGAAAAAAATCTCCCAAACCCGGAAATGTGTTTACGTATTTTACGGGATCGGTGTGTATATAACATTTTTGTAAAATATTCTGTATTTTTAATATCAAAACATTAAGTATCATCCTACCGATATATGAAACGTTGCGTCCTATCTCGCACAAGGTTGCAGCGTCACCAGATTTAAACGCAATTTTCTATATTCCCATCATATCACGTAGGAATTTTAGCACCATTAAATTTATCGTCTTAAAAACTATAAAATGTGTTTTACTTTCTTTGAGCATAACAAAAATAGGCCTTTTCGTAACACCCTTCTGTTCAGTTTTTCTGTATATAAATTAATTCAAAAACATGGTATTCCTGTTACATAAAAATGTGTTAATATAATAACTGAAATATTATCAGAAACACTAAAACTTATTATATTGTAATATTTCTAAAAGCGAACATTGCTTCAATGTTGCTCTCATATTTTGCGACATTTCTGTAATATTACAACTTTGTAATGAAATATTTCTGCAATTATTTTATGCTGTATGGGTATATACAAAACTTACTTTTCATTTATTTTATTTAGCACAAGATTCCGTTGATTATTGTACGGCGTGAGAACTCCGAGCGTAATATGTTCACTTGTTTCCCATTTTATATACATTAGCATGGTAAAAATTATATTGGCTACAAATTCCGCTTCAGTGGTGTTGGAAAATTTATCGTCATTCTGAGTGAAATTATGATTTAACACTCTATAGGCATGAAATGGAAAATTCTTTTTAAAATCCGTAAAATTTTTCAATCTTCCGCCATAAAAATATTTATTCGGCCAATATGAGATTGCATAATCCATACGATATTGTGTGTTCAACATGATAATTGGACTGTTCAATTGAGACGCAAAGACGTTTTGTATTCTCGAAAATACCGATTGATCTAGTCCCAACTTCTTTGCGCGTTGGCTTAAAATGGTTGCGGGTAATTGATTCGGATCGCCCACTAAAACCAATGTATTCACTCCTAACATCAATGGTATCAGAGTCTCTGCTTCGCAGCTCTGCGTCGCTTCATCGACAATGCATACAGATATCCTTTCTTTGTGACCACCAAAGATTGACTCCATTTGGTTGGTGTAACAAGACGAAAGTGTACAGGCAATTATATTGGCACCTGTGAGTATTAGGTTTTCTGCCACACGTTGAGATTTGACGCGATCCTTCAGATTGAACTCTTCTATCGATTTACCAGATTTTAAAAATTCACACTGCATCGACGTTTCAAGTAGTTCACGCCTCAGTGATTTCCTTTTGTTTTCGTCATTTTGGATACTTTCAAGCTCGGTTTCAAGTGATTTAATACGCGCATGTAAAATCGAAATGTCTTTAGTGCAAATGGGACTACTATTTAATTGATGTGTCATTTGTGATTTAATTAAATGCATTAGATGTCGTTCTGCCAATTCTGTCACGGAAATGTTTCTAACCTTTGGATGCATAGAATCTAATTGCCCAATGCGTACCATCTTAAAACGTTTCTGTTTGAGAGTGGACCTGATATTTAAAAGTCTTATCACAATTTCATCGATAGCGGTATTGGACGGTGCACAAATTAGGATTCTCGAAGATTTTTTGTCTTGACCTTCACCAAATAATATCTGAGTTACCAGATTCACGATAACTTTGGTCTTGCCTGTCCCCGGCGGGCCCTGAATGAAGCACAATTTTGCCTCTTTCTTTAGTACAGTGTCTGTGACTCTAAATACGGCCTCCAATTGCTTTTGATTTAAATCAGCTTTTGTTACTAACGAGGAAGATGTGTATTGATTATTGAAGGGTGTTAACTGATATTTCTCAATCTGTGGATTCACAATAAATTCCATCAAAGGTGAGTGAGGAAGGTATTGTAATGCCTGCACCATTCTGATATTCGACCGTAAATACATGACCGTTCTGATCCTTTGCACAGTATTTACAGGGATGTTATACTCGAGAGGCCGCGTCAGTAAAGTGTACGTTAACACAGCATGTGGATTGTCGACGTGATTCCTTAAATCCCTATTATAATGTGTAAAGTTTTTGATAACCGTATACTGCATATTGTTGATGTATGCAAATATTCTATGGCAGCTTTGTTTTCCGTTTGTGGTTCTAAAGTATTCAAAACATACCAAATCTCCATAAATAGGATGAGTTTGTTTATTTAAATCTTCTTTACTGACTAGTGCCTCAAGAGACAATGTAGTCAGGAATAAACCGGTTGATGGTATCGGGGTACGCATACTAGAATTCTCGATTGTAGAACACATTACGGTACGTCGTTTCTTATTTTTGTGACTCTCTTCAAAATCTTTTGTCATGATACACCACATCTCTAGTAACAAGAGAGGCATCGCAACATCATAATACTGTTTATAGGAATCGTAAGATAGTTTCATACAGTGAAGTTCATTCTCTGACACTATCGGTGGATCAACCCATCGGTTGTAGCGTTGCTCTTCGAGCCATACAGGATTCCACCTAAAAATGCGCCCCAAGAACTCCTCCAATTTCGGAGTTTGAATCGGTTTATGGGTTTCAAAAGTTGAATAAGTTACGGATTTTGTCCTTGTTAATTTATTTGTGGGTATAGGTGCATCTTTCCCCACCAATTTATTTAAAGTATTGCTGTGATCAATTTGAAACTCCCGTGTTTCCAATTTGTTAGAAAAAGACACTCTTTTTTTGTTCTGAGGTTTCTTGCTAGATTTCACGAGTGCTGGTTTTAAATTGTTTGGTGAGAAATTTTCTTTTTGCATCCCAGAACGGTGTTCAATTAACCTATTTTGGGATTCTGATACTTTGATATTAGGATTGACATTCACGTCATTACCTTTTGTGCTATCCTTACTACTGTGTTTCTTTTTATCACCGGTTACTTTGGAATCCAGTATGCGTTGTCCAGACGGAGTGCTTATGTCATCTAAATGTAAGGATTGTCGCAATGATGCAGTAATATTGTTTACTGTATTCTTAGAAACATCTATTTTCTGACGCAATTCTTGTGTTTTCTTGTTGGAAGTCCTGGACTTTTTTATCATGTCTTTGTCCGACGATCGCTTTGATTGATCATCACTCGATTTTATGGATTTATCTGTAAGCGACTTAGATGCTTGTGGTTCTCGATCTTCATTCAATTTTGGTAATTTTGCGGATTTATCTGGAAGCGATTTAGATGTTTGTGGTGCTCGATCTTCATTCAATTTTGGTGATTTTGCAGATTTATCTGGAAGCGATTTAGATACTTGTGATTCTTGCTCAATAAGAAAGTCGCCACGATTTTTTAAAGATATTTTAGCTCTCGGTTTATTTCTACGTTTAATACTTTGATCGTTTTCAGCAGACGGTCTCTTCTCTTCCGCAGCAATCTCCTTTAACTTCATCTTTCTCTGTTCGATTATTTTCTTTTTTTCGTCCTTAGAAATTGATGATCCAGGTTTTATTTCATTTGATAAGTGACTGTCAACCGCAGATTTAGATTTCTCCTTGCGATGCTTTTGTTCCTTAGCATAAAAGTTATCATTAATTTTTTCTTTTAATTTCGACACATTCTGTTCTTCTGTTAATTTTGATTGTGAAGTGTCACGTACTTTTGTTGTTTTATCTTTGCTTTGCTCAGATCGCCTTTTTCTTGAAGATAAACATAATGGTTCTATTATTGGAATCTGTCTTTTGGTTACTGACTTTGCAAGTAATTTTTGCTTCACACTTTCTATTGTTTGCTTATCTGATTCTATATCTTTTTTCGCATCTGCTTTTTGTTTGTTTTTCTTATCAATAATCTTTTTGCCTTTCGTGCTAGCCTTACTAGAAGGATCTTTGTCTACATCCATTGCTTCTACTTGTGTTGTCGGCAAATTAGTATTATCTTTCTTATTGTTTTTAATTTTAACATCGTGGCTTTTGTCATTAATATTAACATCAATTTGATTGCTTTTATCAACATCTTTCGTAATAAATTCATTAGAAGGACTAGCCTCGTCGACATCCATCGAATCCACTTCAGTAATCTGTTTGCTTTTCGTGCTAGCCTCACTAAAAGGAGCTTTGTCTATATCCATTGCTTCTACTTGTGTTGTCGGTAAATTAATACTATGATCTGTTTTTTGTTTGCTTTTCTTATCAGTAATCTGTTTGCCTTTCGTGCTAGCCTTACTAAAAAGATCTTTGTCTACATCCATTGCTTCTAATTGTGTTATCGGCAAATTAGTATTATCATTCTTTTTGTTTTTAGTTGTAACATCGTGGCTTTTGTTATTAATATTAATGTCAAATTGATTGCTTTTATCAATATCTTTCCTAAATTTATTAGAAAGACTAGTATCGTCAACATCCATTGGATCTACTTCTGTCATTGGTAAATTAATAGTACAATCATCCTTTTTGTTTTTAGTTTCAACGTTGTCGCTTTTATCATCAATATTCAAATCAGTTTGTTTGCTTTTATCAATATCTTTCGTAACAGATTTATTAAAAAGACTGGCCTCTACATACATCGCGTTCTCTTCTGTTGTCGGTAAATTAGTATTATAATTATTTTCTTTGCGTTTAGCTTTAACACTAACGCTTGCACGTGGTTCATGAGACGTTTCTTTATTGCAAGAAACTTGAGAAGTACACGATGTTTTGGATTGTTCATCTATATCCTCATCAGTCCAAATTCCCAAATCAATTTCATCCTTTACGATCCCATCACACAAGACAGGCTTTACATCCTCGTTAAGTAACTGACTTCTAGATAATCGTTCCAACCATGGATTATCATCATCTTCATCTTCGTTATCCGTTAAAATAATGACTTCATCGTCGACATATAATACACCAATACTCTCGGTATTTGGTTCATCATCGTTGACACATTCCTGCTTATTCTCTACTTGATTTTCTGTATTATCTTCGCATTTAATATCAAATAACTGGGAACATGGAAATATCCCTTCCTCACTGTCACTCAGATCAACAACATCCATAACTGAAAATCGCGTATTTGGTTCATGTTTTACTTTTTTCTTTAATTTGTTCGATGATTTATTGTGCTCAACAGCTGCCTCGTTTGCCCCTTCATCATCTGTTATTTGTAGTTCCATTTCATATTTAATGCTTTGATTATCCGTACATATAACATTTTTTGAGTTCTCTGTAAAGTATAATGCATTGTTTTATTTATCAATATTTTCTTATATAATTCTTAAGTAACTAAATTTTTTATTTATACCTCCATAATTAACATCACCATCATTGTTATTTTCAGTATTAGAAACATTCATTTTCTTACAATCCGATTTGCTAGTGTCATTTAAATGTTTTGTAGATTTAAGATTAAAATTCTCAGTATTATTCTTTACTTCTTTTGCTAGTGATGCATGAATTATTTCAATATCATCATCTTCTTCACTTATATCTATAGTATCATATTTAGTTTCTAAATTATTAGTACTGTTACTGTTGTGTGATCGCTGATTATCAGGAGATAAATTAGAATTCATTCCTGTAACAAAAATTTAATTAAATAAAAAGTTTATTAGAACGTGATTTATTATAGAATATTGCAAAATTTAAATTTGTTTTTACTCGTTTCTTTTGAACATAGGAATTTACCTTTTGAAGAATTAACATTAGAATCATGTTTATGTACTTTATTTGGTCTTATCGTTTCATTATCACATATTGATCCAGATCTTTTTCTACAAGAATGATTTGCAGAAGAAGCAGATATATTTTCTTTCAATGTATTATTGACAGAAATTGTATGTGATGCGATTTCTTCTTCATCAAAAATGGGTGACTAAAAAAAATTAGACAATACAAATTTAATGACAAACATTAAATTTCTACAAAGACCATTATGTATCAACATTTTGACGAACATACTCCTTACCGCCATCATTTTTCGCAAAATGCAATATTTGTTCAAAATGAAACATTGAACAATAGCTTTTTAATTGTATAATAACATTATTTATTTGAATAACACTTTTTATTTATTTTTATTAATAAAAAATATTTTTGTAAAGAGAAAAACCAAAACAATCAAAATAGACATTTAAAACAATTACAATATAATTAGATTTAAAAAAATACTAAAGCAAATTACATTTTTTTATTATAAAATATCTCTGAACTAACTTTAGAGAGCAGAGTAAAATTCCAAATTCTTTTACACAATTGAAGTATTCATAGGAAGAAAGCAAAAAGAAATTTCAGCAAAGAGAAATAATAAAAATAATTTTTTAAACATATTTTAATATAAGCGAAAGTGACCTAAATCGGACATGTTCCAAATAGAAATTTTTTTAATTTAAATGAATATGGTTAAGTAAATTTGCGTGCCATTTATAATGTAAAGTCTTTATAAAACACCGAACATGTGACAGCAGTTTGACAGTTCTGTCATAATATTTAGAGAATAGACGCGAATATGTATTTTCAGCCATCGTGTAAAAATTTAAAAAAAAAAGAAAATACTTGTAAATAATTATTTAAAAGGTACTAAAATTTTGAAAGACAATTGATTTAAAATAATTAAAGAGTGTTGTTGTACCTCTGGTCGGTTATAACATAATAATAGTATATCATTCGCGGTCGGTGTTCGAAGGGTTGGAGCCCACAAGGAGGATGTCAATGTAAATGACATTATGTGGCCGGTTAGTGACTGTATACCCTCTTTGTGTTCCAATGTTAAATGTATATATTTGAACTGTTTTACACTTGTCAAGTGCGTTGGTATCACGTGACTCGACAAGGTAATCCTGCTCGGACGTAACGTGTCTGCTCGGTCTTAAGTCAAACTCCGATGATCCATCATTAGGCAGCCTAATACATACTGTTTAATGATGGGGTATCGGCCGTTAACGTTATCATATATGGTCATTGCATTTTCGGCGTGATCATATATGGTTAGTGCAAAGTTCGGCTTTGATCGCTCACGCAACGGCCTATTTTGCTAGCTTGCATTTCCGGAGCAACAGTTACTTGTGGCGTGATTGTTACTACGCGGAAATGCTTGTAGCTGAGGCGACAACAAAGTAAAATTCAAAAATATCAATCATTTTATGATTACTTTTGCAGTTTATTGTAAAATTTGTTCCAAAATTTGAAAGTACTCGTGTCTAAATCAGAGTTTTACATCAAAATTGCAATTTGATCGTAGCACTGGTGATCGGTCAACTAAATCCTAGTCCTAGAAATGTTAAATTAGTAAAATATTATGAGTCATCAGATTCGGAATAATTAAATTTTATTGATTTCAACTCTAATTATATAATAACAATATCATAACATAATCGGGAAACGTCTAATAAATTATCATTAATTTATTTTTTTAATAAAATTTTTATTTTTTACTGTCAAATTGCTCATTTTTACTCAATATTAAAAAAAAAAAAATATATTAAAATCTTTTAAAACTCTATTTAAAAGTCAATAAAGATAGAACTGTCTAATTTGGACCAGGGAGTGGTTTAATTTGGAATCAGTAGTTCCGAATCGGACTGAAAATAGCGTTTTTACATTTTCCATTATAGTTCAACACAGGTGAGAGATATGTCAAAATGATTTAAAGCAAAGATGAAGAGAATTAAATTATCTATCCAACAGCATTTTCAGTTTTAAGATCGAACTTTATTTGCGCCTTCAAAAACTGCAAAATAGGTCCGACTTACCCCACTTGCCCCTATATTAAAAAAATTTTTTAATTTTTTATTATTAACATGGAATCATCCTTTGCCTTCTTCATTTTTGTGCTTTAATGTATAACATAACTCAAAGTATTTTAAAAATGTAACAATTTCAATTAACAATATAAATTGTTTTATTATTAAGTCTGAGTATTTATATAAAATTTGAACACAATTTTTTTACAAGTTTAAAAGTTATTTAAAATTTTTTTGTTTTCTTTTGAATCTTATATAAAATGTATTTATTTGCAAATATGACAACCAAGTAGTATTACAAATTAAATTAAATTTTTTACATATATTAATAAAACTCTAATAAATGTTCATACAAAAGTTTATTTGGTTCCACTTACTCGTTTAAAGTTATTTACCTAAAATGTACCTAAAACTGTAGCAAAATACAGTCATTTATGCCACATAAGCTAAATTATTCGTTTAGTTTTTCTGCAGTTGGTTTTATGACTGAACTTCATGACAAAAATTTTCATTTAGGAAAAAACTTAAAAACTGCAATTTTTAAAATCTTAATAATCTTGGTATAATATAGCCGAACATCCTTAATTCTATAAAAAAATTTCTAATTTTGCAAAAAAAGTCAATTTAAAGTTATCGTCTAATTAAAAAATGTTAATAATAATTTGCGTTAGGATTCCCTTAAAATGTGAACAAAGACTACAAAAGCAAAATCACGTCTACGTGCCACCATTGATTAGCGAAGTCACGTATACGTTACAGCAGCTGCCAAAGTGTTAATTCTGAAAACGTCCTACCTTAACGGTGCAAACATTATAAGTGTACAGTGCATCGTTACTTGGATCAATATTTGGACAACCAATTCCAATGACATCGTTATCATTTAATCTGATCATTTGATAAGGCTGTTTTTCCTCTCCATTAACAAAAACGCCATTTGCACTCTAAATGAAAAAATCATTAAACAATATTCAACTTATAAATGCATCGGTATTGATATATTCACCATACATACCCGCAAGTCCGTGATATACAAGTTCTCATTGTCTCGAAAAAAAATACAATGTCTACGAGATACATGCAAACTAAAGCAAATGATATCATTTTCTTGGCCCCTACCACAAGTATACTGAAAATAATAAACAGAGTTTAGAGATAGCATATATTTATATATACAAGAAAATTGTTAAAACTGTATACACATTGTTTCTTGGCACCTTCTCTACATACTGAGTTATGACATTTCTAATGAGTAAATTTTTATTATTTTTACAAGTATTAAAAAAAATTAAAAACAATAATGTGGTAAGCATTTCAATTATATCTGTTGTATAACTGTATCTAAAAGATCTTATGCGATAAATATGTGTACATGTTGTAATTAACAAGTATGTATATACATGTACACACACGCGCGCACGCGCGCACACACACACACACACACACACGCGCGCGCGCGCGCGCACAAGCACACGCACACACACACACACATCCAATCTTAATAAATTAATAAATATAGCAAATCAGAATATATAATATTCTACATATGGAATTATTTCCTTTTTTCTCTATTATTTATATATTATTTCATAGCTTTATTTTCAAATAAATTTAAAATATTTTAGAAATAACACTTAAATGCATTACATTCACTGGATTGTAAATACTAAAAAGTTTAAAAATTATATATAAAATATACTTAGTTCTTTTTACTTTTTGTACACGTTTACTTAATTTGTAATTTGATTAATATAATAAATATAAATTCTGAAATGTTTAATTAAAAAAAATGCATAATATTTAGGGTGACTATAAAACCTATCTCAATATGTTTAATCATTTTGAGGGAATACTCTTAACTCCCTTAAAAGAACTTCTTGACATGATTGTATTTTATTATTTTTTATTCCAAAATGTTTCCAATTATAAGGAGTGAGAACAGACTATAGATATTCTATAAACATGATAATAATATTTTATAGCATTCTTGTACTAATTAACATTCTTATACTAATATTATTATATAAAATAAAAATTCAAAATACAAATTTAAATATTCAACTTTTTTGAAAAATTTAAAATAATTTTTTAATTTAAAAAAGTTTATTTTAAACTTTTCAAAGACAGTTGAATATTCAAATGTAGACTTTAAATTTTTATTACTAATGCTCAATCCATTAGTATTACCATCTCATAATCTAATTATAAAAAAAAACATGGAGATAAAGCTAAAACATATAAAAATTTAACTAAATACAGATTTGAAAATAATTATGTTAAATTAAAATAATTATGTAGAACATTCAAGCTGGTTGCTAAACTATCAACATTTTTTACTATATTGCTCATCATGCTTGAACTTCCTTCATAATTATTTTGATGGTCCAACAAATTATTTTGAAATCTATCTAGTTAAATTTTTATATACTTCAAAAAAATCACACTTATACAATTGTACCTGTGTATGTGTGTAATTATACAAATTGTACAGTGTACAATCTATTCCCAAGCAGAACAAGGAGTCATCACGACATCAAAATGATGTCAAAGTAATTACATAATGATCATTAAAAGTCATTTTTCAATCAATTACGATTCATTTTAATGTCATTTTGACACAATTGTGAATCACTTTGATGTCATTTTGTTATTCTGCTTGGGTTGTTCTGTTATTATCATAGGCCATATACAATTAAAACAAGTCACAATAAAATCAAAATAAGAAAAATGAGTCATGACTGATGACTCAAAAAGTGACTTTTAATAAACATTTTAGAATTATTTTGACGTCATTTTGATGTCATAACTTTTTGTTTTATTTAAGTATATATTCAAATTCACTGCATTTCAGAAATTTTAGAAATATTTCTATTGCAGCATTTTACATCACAGAATTTAAAAAATAATTCTGTTGCAATATTTCATTTAATATTTTGCAGAATTCTTTCAAAATTGTACATAAAATGTGGAAAGTTGAAACTTTTCTGAAAACTTTACATGCAATATTCAGTGCTATATAGTGCTATATATTGTTCACATCAAATTGTGTGTATAAAAAGTTAATTATTTTTTAATCATTTTTTAGTTCGAAAAATTAAAAAAAAATAAAGTAAATCAATGCAAAATTGAAGTTAATTTCTACATTAGTAGAAAATTATAGACATTTTTGTGATATTCCTTCCATTTCCTTGTAGCCTGCATACCAGATTTTTAGCTCAAGTTAATTTGTAGTACACTGACTCATCCTTGTGCATATTTGTGTGTAATAATATATACATATACACTATATATAAATTAAAACACTTTATTATGCAATTTTTTCCAAGCTATCATTTGAGATTACTCAGAACTTGATCGATTCAGCTTACTGAGACCTGATAATCTTATATGCTTGGAAGCCGCTGATTCGCATAAAAAAAGCTCGGTCTCTCTTTGCTTTGCATGTACTTGGCGCTAGATGAAACCACTCCTCTTGATATATATATGTATGTAGGCATGTGTATATATATATATATATATATATATATATATATACAGACACACATGCCTACATACATACATACATATATATATATATATATATATGTAAAATTTATTTATTATATTAACCAGATTGCAGATACTAAACAAAAACATAGAATAAAAAGTATATTTTATAAGTTTTAGAAAGAAAAGGTGCCAAAGAATAATATATGTGTACAGAAAATCAAAGTCAGTTTATATTGATAGACATGAATATTAAGAAAATGTGTACTTAAACAACACAAAGTCTAAAATCAAATCATAAGATGTCTTTAAGGCATCTTTAAGTGTTGGTCCACAATTTTACTTTAACAAGCCGTAAGGCTGTAAAAAATTGACCAACTATAAGTGATTGTTCTTCTCACATTTGACTGTTAGTAAATTTCTCACGACCTTAAGCCTTAGGGCTTCTTAAAACAAGGTTAGACTGTAGAACAATACTAATCCTGCTTTACTCATGCAGAGTATTTCTGACATTCTAATGTAATATATTAATTTTTGTTTTTTTATTTATAATTAAAGAATGATACTATTTTATGCAACTTTTAGATAAATAAATGCAAAATTATAAGGTAAATTGTAGTAAATTTACAAGGTTGAGGTGTTCTGTACACTCCATAAGTAAAGCAGAGTTAAAACACATTTCCAAAAGAAGTCTTATAAAGACGTTTTATGATTCAAATTTAAACTTTATGTTGTCAGGGTAGGTATCGACAAGATTATTGGATAAACTAATCGGTATTTAGTCGCGTTCACTCTTGAGTTGTTCAATGTAAATCGGAGATTACTTACAGAACGACTACGCTCATTAAGGACAATGGGCCGATCATCCTTCTCGTTCAATCGTTTCAGCACGTAATCCATCTTTGAGAGAAACTCAGATGTGAAGAAAGCTGTCTCTCCTTCCTGTTTTTCTCCTGTTTTTTATTCATATATGGTTTCATATAAGGTTTTTACGATAAACCTGTTAATCTTATGAGCATGGATATGCAACGATTCCGCATGTTTCATACACTTTTCTTCACTGTTGTCCTAATGATTCAAAAATGATCGGAAAGATTATTAATTTTTCGCAATGCACAATACAGAATTAATTTAAAAATTACGATTTTGAATGTAACTTTACCGGCTATCTTTGTTTACACGTGTTGAGTGATGTCGCTACCACCAACGGCACCTACTGCCACAGAAATCCTTACACATGCGCAATAACAATGCACAATAGCATCAAACGTAATAATTCTGAAAAAGTTAGTATATTGTTAGCAGTGCTTTGGGTAGAATAATAATTGATCTTACCGACAAGATACTAGGTGCAGTCAAAGTTTCGCTACAAACAGCTACAAATGACTTGAAATGTTTGGAGTACGGTCAATCACACGCTTCGAAGTATTTCAGCAGTAAAGTCTAGTGCAGACTGCACGCAGCAAGGGGCTCAGTGTCGACTGCGTCGAGCAGCAGCCAATCAACGAAGTCTGTTGCATGACGCCTACTGCTTGCTGCGTGCAGTCTGCACTAGGCTTAAATATGACATCATAAATACGTTATAGGGTGTTTGCTTTGGACGCCACGTCACAGTATAACTTATGTAATGCTCACGCACTGTAAGCATCATTTCGTCCTTCTTATTTATAAATATTAAACAAGGATAAATGATATTTACAAGCGCTGTGAGCGCGAAACGAAGTGAAAGCAGCCATAATATTTTGCTCCCATCCTTGCTGCCAAAGGCTGCGTTCCATTTGGACGCTCACGCGTTGTAAGCTTTATTTTATCTTTATCATTCGTTATATATATGTGGAAAGAAGATAGAACGAAGTTTAATTACGCATGAGCATCTAAATGAAACGCAGCCGAGCATCTGTAGCGTTTTCAACAAGCGCGGAAAAGTTCAACGATTTCTGTCGGGTCTATCGTGAGAAAGGACCCCGTACAAAACAATTGGGTTTTTGGCTCTCGGTGAAATTGGTTAGAACTTTACTTGTAGTTCTTGACTCACTGATCAAAAGTTTCCACAAGCAAAAAGCTTTAAAATGACTAGTGTTTTTGTTACAGACGTTTACCTATATAGCAAAGAATATTGTAACAACATTGCAGCAATTTTACAAATTGCAATGCAATATTGCGGAGATATTGTAGAAACATTGCAATGTTGAATGTTGAAGTGTGAATGTTTTTTCAATATTGAATCTATGTTGATTTTACGACATTAATTGTTAATTTTGCTGTAACGTTGAAACAACATTGAACAAATTGTTATCAATTTTTTTTATTTTGTAGATAACAAACAAAAAGTAAAAGTTGTGTAAATCCAAAAACATAAATATTATTAATTTAAGTGTGAAACTTTCGCATAAAACATTTTTTTATATTTTGAATAATTTTTGATATATAGTGAAAAAAGCTGAAAATTGCTTTACACATGAAGACTGATTTCACCCCTTAAAACCGTTTTTTGGTAATATAAAAATGATGTTGAAGCTAGCAGCGGATTCGCAGCAGCAGATTCGTCAAAGCAGGGATTCTCATTCAAAATAAAATACATAAGAAACTTTGACATATAAAGGCAAACTAGCAAGTAACTGCACGAAATACACTTATACGCTTCTAAATAGATCAGACTATCCAGAACAATTAACAAAAATGCGCAGGTCTACTAAATTGTTTAAATTATATAACGAGTTATTGCAAAAACAGGAAAACGAAGTCTCGGTCGGGGCTGAAAATTTTTTTAGAACATCTTTATAGCCTTCTAAATCAATCCCGACTAGTAAGAAAAATTAAAAAAAATGCGCACGGCTACGAAAAATTATTTAAACAATATAAAATTTATTGCAAAAATAGGAAAACGAAGTCTCGGTCGGGGCTGAAAATTTTTTTAGAACATCTTTATAGCCTTCTAAATCAATCCCGACTAGTAAGAAAAATTAAAAAAAATGCGCACGGCTACGAAAAATTATTTAAACAATATAAAATTTATTGCAAAAACAGGAAAACGAAGTCTCGGTCGGGGCTGAAAATTTTTTTAGAACATCTTTATAGCCTTCTAAATCAATCCCGACTAGTAAGAAAAATTAAAAAAATGCGCACGGCTACGAAAAATTATTTAAACAATATAAAATTTATTGCAAAAATAGGAAAACGAAGTCTCGGTCGGGGCTGAAAATTTTTTTAGAACATCTTTATAGCCTTCTAAATCAATCCCGACTAGTAAGAAAAATTAAAAAAAATGCGCACGGCTACGAAAAATTATTTAAACAATATAAAATTTATTGCAAAAATAGGAAAACGAAGTCTCGGTCGGGGCTGAAAATTTTTTTAGAACATCTTTATAGCCTTCTAAATGGAACACCCTATTTCTAATTCCAGAATCTAATAGCTAGTGTGAAGAGCAAATAAGTTTATTTTTGTTAAGTACTTTCCGAGTTATGAGGCTTGAAAGTTACAGTACCGCCAGCATCAGCTTTACTCAAGATGTACCATGTGGAGGTTTTAATCTTGTGTGTGGGTGTGTGCATACGTGCGTACGTATGTGTATGGGGGAGGAAAAGGGGAGTCAAAGTTTCATGTACTCTGCTTTTTTTTTATTAACTGGATTGATTATGTTTAATGATCAATCAGGTCCAGATTGACTGTATGCATTTTCTCGTGCTTAGCATTATCCAGAATGAACGACGTGGACGTGACGAGAATTTCATTCCATTGAGGTGCTTGATTCACGTGAGTCCCCTTGCCTCTCACGTTTGGGGTGCTGGATTCACGTGAGTCCCCTGGCCTCTCACGTTTGGGGTGCTTGATTCACGTGAGTCCCCTTGCCTCTCACGTTTGGGGTGCTTGATTCACGTGAGTCCCCTGGCCTCTCACGTTTGGGGTGCTTGATTCACGTGAGTCCCCTTGCCTCTCACGTTTGGGGTGCTGGATTCACGTGAGTCCCCTGGCCTCTCACGTTTGGGGTGCTTGATTCACGTGAGTCCCCTTGCCTCTCACGTTCAGGAATACATGAATGTATGCTTTATTAAATTATACCATGTGTTTCAAACACGCACAGTATTCAACGGTACTTGTTGATGATGCTGGTGCTTGTCGTGATAATTTAATTAAATCGCTGTCTTTGGATTCATGTTTGACTGGATCGACTTTGTTTCCCTCGAAAACAGTTACTGTAGTGGATATGTTTTTTCCGCATGCTCCAACAATTTCATCAAAAATCCATTTTCGGATGTTCAGCATATCTTCTTCAGTAAAAACTAATATTCTACTTGTACATATGATATATCCCCAAACGCAAACATGGGCACCACAATTAACTCCGGCACCAGTTGATGTAATTTGACTGGGGATATCGGTAGGGCAATACAATGTCCAATTCTTCCAGTCAAAGGAGGGCAAACCTTTGTTGCCGAATAGTTTATCTATAAATCCACAAAGTCTGCGCATGAGTTTCTTGGAAGGTGTTCCGTGTAATGAGTCAAAGTAGACTATTAAACTTCTTGGAAACACTATTAACAAAAGTGTCCAATGATCGTTTTCACATTTAGGCAATAACCAAATTTTATATGTCCATGCTTTAATTTTTTGGGCCCATCTAAAGAAGCCAAATCTTTTTGATTCGTCTAATAACGGCACAAAAAACTGTGGATCAAAAATAAGTGGTTCTTTTTCAATACTGGTCGAATTACTAATGTTTAAAAAACTATTAATAATATTATCGTCAATTTTAGTATTTGGCAACAATGACATCAAACTTTGCTCATTTATTAATATGTTTGATACATAAAATGACAGTAATCTCCAGTTTTCGGGATAAATATCTATGTTAGTTTCAAGCCACGGATTTGAGATTCCACAGGTATTCGGCGAGATATGTTTTTTACCGATCTTATCGTCACATTTTACTACATATTTTTCAATGGAACTTTTTTTCTTGGTTGGTATTAGAGATTTCTGAAAATTAGCGAAGCAGGCACTGTATGGCATCATCGATTTTATGTTTCGACACCAGTTTTCTGTTTGGAGGTCTAAATCTAGTTCATTATCCGAAGTCTCTTTCACAACTATTTTTTCCCCTCGAATATCTGTTTCTTTAGACTGCGCTTTAATGTTGAACTCACTATTTTTCATTTGCCTCGTTGTTCGGGTGCCATATTTTCTCTGTAGTAACCGATTATGTACATTTTTTGCTAATGTATTTATAGCTCTGGGTATTAATTGGCGCATTTTACCGTCAAAGAGATAATGTTTTATGATCTTATGCCAATTCTCGACAGCAGCGTTCAAATGTCTCCGAATATCAAACTCTTTGATCAGAATCGCGGACCACAGAGGGTAATATGGCAGTAATTCATCTATCAAATACGTCATAAATTGTGGAACGAATAGATGATTCTTCATACCGTCGTTGTCTGGTAATTGTAATATGTAGTTATATTCTTGTTTAAAAAGTTTATAAAATTTAGACTGCTCCCGTTGAGTTTTATAATAAATAAAAGCACTATCAAATTCCTCAAATACAATTTCTCTGCTACACGTAAAATCATAAGATTTGGTATCAAATAGTTGTTCTATGTAAGTTTCGTGCTCTTCGCATGTATTCTTTCGTCCAAATAAATAACATACTATTTTAAATACATGGACTGCATCCTTTAAGTCACTTTTGTGAATCATTTGAACTATTGCAAACCTCAACAGACTTTGTACAGTTTTTTCAGGTGTAAAAGTTTTTATTCTTTTAATAGCTGCTTTTATTAGGTGACTTGAACAAACATGAATAATTGTCAATGGAAATGGAATTCCACTGTTTACGTGAACGTGATCCCATACAAGTCGCAAGTATATATTGATATCCATGTTATTGAAAGCTTTGCAGGTTGCTTGGATCAATGCTTTACTAAAATCAGTCTCCACGTGAGATACAAGAGGACGTTTTGTGGTTAATTTTTTTAATGCCGAAACAAATATTTCTAAACATTTTTCAATGTTGTACACATCATGACCACACGTAATAAATTCAAGTGGAGCAATTGGGATTGAATCTTTGCCGCCTGCAATTACTAAACAATAATAAAATGGCCTCTTATCGCTATCAGGAGGCTGCGCAAATATTGTGCCAGTAGCGTCGAAATGAAGACACACATATCCTGACTGCATTTCATCTATGACAAGACGAACTTGTCTCTCTGAAAATAAAGTTATCGAAAAGGATGGATATACCGAATAACCTTGTATAAAACCATTAATTATTTTTCCAATCCAAGTTTCTTCAGAATCAAATTTATTTTTTAATTTTACAATAAATAAATGAAAATTCTCATCGAGATCAAACTTCTTCTTGTCGTCACTAGCTATTTTATTTAATAACATTGCCGATGGAGCATGGTTTCTATTTCCGGACTTCAATGTGTCTTCACTGACTTCCGACATCATGTTTCCCGCTAGAATGCAAGCATTCTTTTTTTCCAATTGCTCGCCTAACTTGTATCGTATTTCCCCAGAATAAAATCGCCGATGAATTTCATTCTTACTGTGATTAAATTCACCTATTTGAAATATTTGAAGTGGACATGAAACATTTATTTTTATGGGATCGTTAATTACGAAAATATATTTGCAACATCCTTGCATCTTACATTTTGCAACGGCCTTGAAAGGTAAGAATTTTGTCTTTCTTTTCCCATACTGCAATTTGTGATATGTGAAACTTAATACGCATAAACTATTTAATGTCTCAAAATACTTATTGATTTCGTGAGTCCATCCTTTCTTGAGAGACTCACTATTCTCTACCCAAAATTTGTCGAAAAACTGCACTGGTAATGTAACGGTCCCGATTAATACTTTTTTTTTTGAGTGGAGAAGATATTACTGTCATTTTTCCATTTACATCTGAGGTTACTAAAGTTTCGTCCGACGGATTTATATCAATCATCTCGATATCAGATGAATTTGAAGTATTTTTCAGTATATCATGAATTGCATCCGAGACTGAATCATTACTGGTAGTACTGTAGCTGCTTACACAAATATCACAACTGGATTGGGAAACGTCATAAAAATCGACTACATTGTTATTTCCTGTCACATTGTCATTATTATTCTTATTCTTTTCATATTTGCTTTTCAAAATTTCAATTATTCTACATTTATTTCTGTGTACCATGTTATGTATTTTCTGAACATGTTTTTTTATGGATCTGATATCATAGCCTTTCAGAATCTGGGCGGAAAACTCTAACCAAACTGAACCCGTGCGAGGTGATGATAACAAAGTATTAATGATAGCAATATAATCTCCATGTGGATTATATTGCCAGATTGTGTCCGCTATTATGTCTATCGAAACAAACATGATGAAAGTTAAAATCAAGATAAAAAATGAGCCCCATAAAATTGAAAATTATAATTATAAAAACGATAATATTATACAAGAAAATCAGAATTAAAAGAATAAAAATTACATTGAATAATCAGTAATTTGAAGATGAATAATCATAAAAGTTTCCCAAAGTATTTTATTGACTACAGCAAGAGGAGATTTGCTACTATGTATAATTTACAAAACAAAATTTTGTTCTTTTTCCGCGACAATCGCTTGAGTCCAGAAAGATGTGGGCGTAAAAAGTTGGCTAGAGCAGACCACGGAATCGGTTGTCCTTTTCGGGCCGATTCTCGAAGCGACGCCTACTATTTCCCCACTACCGTGGAGTCCCCCACTTCGAGGTCCCCGCCGCCGTACGGTCGAGCCGCCGAGCGCGCGTGAACTCAGGAGCCAATAAAAAATTGTACTGGGATTGCGTCTTACGAAACGAATAATCATTGTATAAAATATTACATTTTTTAAATAAGTTACCTTTGTTTAATAACTAAATATTAAAACTTTTATTATTAATATATTATTTATGAAAATCTGTTATATACAAATATTAAATATGTTAAAATTTACCTTAACACTTATAATATAATTATAAGCTTAACAATAACTTTTTATATCACCCGTGCTATCGTTCAATACAGTTTCTAAAGTGATTTCCACTATTTAGCTATAACCAAATGTTCTAAATTGGCAAACAAGAAAGCAACATTTTCTATACATAATAAAGATTGTAATAAATAAGTTTGCGATTAAGGAAACATTATATGCACAAGTAAAATACTATATTTTATTGAAGATGATACGCTGAAAATCCGACAGTGGATTTTTGATGAAATTGTTGATGAAATTGTGACTGTTTTCGAGGGAAACAAAGTCGAACCGGTCAAAAAAAAATGCAAAGACAGCGATTTTATTAATTTATTACGAAAAACACCAGCAACATATACAAGTGCCGCGGAATACTGTACGTGTTTGAAACACATCGTATAATTTAATGTTAATCTTCATTTAATTATTAGAAACATTAAGAATTCTAGTTGTAAAATTAGAAATAAAAGTAATTCAAAAGAATATTTAAAGTAGTGTACAATTTAATTGTTTAAATAATTTTTTGTAGCCGTGCGCATTTTTTTTAATTTTTCTTACTAGTCGGGATTGATTTAGAAGGCTATAAAGATGTTCTAAAAAAATTTTCAGCCCCGACCGAGACTTCGTTTTCCTATTTTTGCAATAAATTTTATATTGTTTAAATAATTTTTCGTAGCCGTGCGCATTTTTTTTAATTTTTCTTACTAGTCGGGATTGATTTAGAAGGCTATAAAGATGTTCTAAAAAAATTTTCAGCCCCGACCGAGACTTCGTTTTCCTGTTTTTGCAATAAATTTTATATTGTTTAAATAATTTTTCGTAGCCGTGCGCATTTTTTTTTTATTTTTCTTACTAGTCGGGATTGATTTAGAAGGCTATAAAGATGTTCTAAAAAAATTTTCAGCCCCGACCAAGACTTCGTTTTCCTATTTTTGCAATAAATTTTATATTGTTTAAATAATTTTTCGTAGCCGAGCGCATTTTTTTTAATTTTTCTTACTAGTCGGGATTGATTTAGAAGGCTATAAAGATGTTCTAAAAAAATTTTCAGCCCCGACCGAGACTTCGTTTTTCTATTTTTGCAATAAATTTTATATTGTTTAAATAATTTTTCGTAGCCGAGCGCATTTTTTTTAATTTTTCTTACTAGTCGGGATTGATTTAGAAGGCTATAAAGATATTCTAAAAAAATTTTCAGCCCCGACCGAGACTTCGTTTTCCTATTTTTGCAATAAATTTTATATTGTTTAAATAATTTTTCGTAGCCGTGCGCATTTTTTTTAATTTTTCTTACTAGTCGGGATTGATTTAGAAGGCTATAAAGATGTTCTAAAAAAATTTTCAGCCCCGACCGAGACTTCGTTTTCCTGTTTTTGCAATAACTCGTTATATAATTTAAACAATTTAGTAGACCTGCGCATTTTTGTTAATTGTTCTGGATAGTCTGATCTATTTAGAAGCGTATAAGTGTATTTCGTGCAGTTACTTGCTAGTTTGCCTTTATATGTCAAAGTTTCTTATGTATTTTATTTTGAATGAGAATCCCTGCTTTGACGAATCTGCTGCTGCGAATCCGCTGCTAGCTTCAACATCATAATATAAAACTTTTAAAACTTTTTAAAAACGTAATTGTTAAGAAAGTGATTATTTCCACACCATCTGTTATGAGGTAGATTAACATAATGCGCTTTTCTTATAGTGGTTTCTCCAGTATGTCTAATCCATTCTTTATTCCATTCTTTATTTTTTAATGCACGAATTTCAAATGCCGTCCTCACTTTCTTAAAAGATATATTATTATTACATAAAAATTTACTTAACTTTTATATGACAAAATATCTTTTATGTTATAATGCTATAAAATATTAAATTTTTTTTATTTTAAATCTACACGAATTTCGATATTTCCATGATATCAAAATGACTTATGGTGCTATATATTTCCTGTAATGTATAAGCACATTTTTTTATTATAAACAGCAATGCATATATTTATTATATTGATTATTTTATAACTAATTGTAAATCTTGTTATTAATACTAAGGTAGTAATTATACGACAAATTTTTGAAATTTCATAAAAAAATAATTAACATATTCAAAATATTTGCAGAATTTACTTGAACCATTTTGATAATTTGCATTGTTTGACTTTGCACTCATACTTACTTGTTACAGTTGCTGATTATGCTTTATAGTAAATTTATTGGAAGATTTCTGTGACTTATATAGTAATATTAATTAGACTTCACTATATCATTTATTCCCATCAGGCACGTACATAAAAATAACGCTATCGTCACGATAATTAATTTCATCAGTCAAGCACGTACATCATATGTAATATAAAAATGTTCGTACTTGATTGATACAATTAATCAACGTGACAATAATTTCAATTAAAAATGAAATTATTGTCACGTTGATTAATTGTATCGATCAAGTACGAACATTTTTATATAACATGTGATGAACGTGCTTGACTGATGAAATTAATTAACGTAATGATATTTTTATGTACGTGCCTGATAAAAATACAGTGGTATCACTTGATATTACTATATAAGTCACAGAAAACTTGCAATAAATTTAATATAACACATAATCAGCAAGTGTAACGAGTAAGTATAACGAGTTCAAGTACAAAGTTAAACAGTGGAAATTGTCAAAACGGTACAAGTGAATCCTGCAAATATTCTCAATATGTTAATTATTTTTTTTCAAATTTTTAAAAATTCCGGAAACACCTGTAAACGATAGAGAAATCGAACTACACGATATGATAAAGGATAATATACAACCTTCAATGAATGAAATGTTAGATATTGAAACTGATACTACATTAGAATTTGAAAATTATTGGGAATCAGAATTTTTTGAGGCAGATTTTATCGTGGATGACGAAATAAAAGAACTCGAAGAAGATGAAGACAATAATCCAACAGAAGTTGTATATCAGAAGAACGGGAAATGATCGATGATGGCTATAAAAGAAGAACTGTTGAATTTTGGAAAAGTGCAAAAAGAGGGCGGTATTCTTTTCAAACGGTAAAACAAAAATTTAAGAAGTTGAAGTCTATGCGGCAACTATATCAATGGGAATATTACATACAAAAGGGAGGTACCAGTAGAGAAAAGAAGTTGCATATTTCCGAATATGTCTTACAAAATTTTAAAGAAGCTAATGATGAAAAAAGAATTATTCACGATGTGGATCTACGACAATGGGCACTAGAAGCCAAAGCACAAATCGATCTTCCTTTATTTAAAGCTAGCAACATGGATATTAAATTTTAAAGAAAATACGGAATTGTGTCAAGAAAAATAACAAAAGAGCAATTACAAATTGCTTGTGAAGTGAATCGTAATGTCATTCAAGCTCTTGTTATTTTTTTATTCAAATTACGAACCGGAAATTCGAATGCAGTAATATCTTCTGTTTTTGGATTAGTTCGGGAACAAATGGTATCCGACTACTGTAATGAAGTAATATCTTCGTTTGAAAAAGATGTTTTGCCTCAGTATTTTGGAATTAATGCTATCAGTAGGGAGACATTACTCACTAATACGTCAAATACTGTCAAAAAATTGTATCAAATAAAAGATGACCAGTTGATATTCATTTGCGATGGAACATATATTCGTCATCAAAAAAGTGAGAATAATGAATACCAAAGGAAATCATATTCTGGTCAGAAGAAAGTCCCTCTGTGCAAACCATTCACAATATGCACTACAAATGGTTTTGTTATAGATATGCTTGGGCCATATACAGCTAATATGAACGATGCTGAAATTATGAGAGTCATTTTAAATGATCCTGATGGTCTGATTAAGTTGCTGAAAAAAGATGACATTATTGTAGTTGATCGTGGCTTTCGTGATGTGATTGTATACTTAGAAGAATTAGGGTTCAAAGCGCTAATGCCTGCTCTCAAAGGAAAACGCAATCAGTTGACTACAGATGAATCAAATGAATCCCGTTTCGTTACCAAAATTCGTTGGGTTGTTGAAGCAGTACATGGCGACATTAAACAGAAGTTTAGGCTGTTAGATCATAAACTAGATAATAAATTGCTTCCAAAAACTGGGGTTTTTTGTCGAATCGCTTGTTTTCTGCATAATGAATTTGGTACAAGACTTGATTCTGATCTCGATCTTTCAGAAAAAATTATTGCTGCCGTGAACTCAAAAAAAGATCAAGATAATACTTTAGCCTCGGAGGTAGAAACTAATCGTTGGGCAAGAAGAAAAGTTTCCTTTGCGATAATAACTTCAGACCAATTGACTGATTTTCCTGAATTAACGGAGCAAGAACTTAAAATTCTTTTCACAGGATCATATCAAAGGTCTCAAGCTGTATCGTATTTAGCTGAGATGATGGATGAAAACGGAACAATCACATTTCATTATTTAAAAATTACTAATATTATCAAGTTTGAAGTCAGATCTCGACATACTAATTCGAAGACATATCGGTGTTTTATTAAATATCAGCCAGATAAGAACGATATTTCTGGAATAACTTGATATTGTTGTGATTGTGCAAATGGTAGACGCACTGTTGGATGTTGCTCACACATTGCTGCTATCATATATTATTTATCGTACGCTCGATATTTGGCGAAAATTGTAAAACCTGCTGAGATACTTAGTCGTCTGTTCATTAGTGAAAAAGTTAGTGTCGTAGTAAATGAAGACAGCGATGAAGACTAATCTAGTTACATTTTTTATTATAATTTTTATTTTTGTTGTATCAGATTTTAAATAATTTCTTATATAGTATGAAAAAATATATAAGTATCATCTTTAAGTGTCTTTTCAATCATCATAATCCTTCTAATTACTTTAGGCAAAATATATCTTAATTTTTTTATGATAATCTTTATGTTTATTTCTGACAAGGATGTATTTTTGGTAAAAAAATATTTTCTACGCATTTTTTTGAACTAAAAAAAATATAAGTTAGTTAAAACGCGAGATTTTAGAAAAAAAATGAGTTTTTAATTTTTTTCATATTGTTCCACCACTTCAAAAAATTCAAAAAGTTCCTGAGTGTAAAGGAGTATAAAAGACATTTTTTGACGATTTTTGGTGAGTGACATATTTCACAAAAGCTAAAAAAAATAAAAATTTTAATTTTCTTTCCTCCGCTAAAAATCGGCTTTTCGTTTAAGCATCATGATCATATTATTTTTTCATGTCTTAGACTCCTAAGAATTAGAAAAAAAATTGTTGGGACCCTTGGGGTCTCATGCAGCGTGCCGCCCGAACAGACGCCGAGAGAGGTGGCGCTATCATGTAGGGCGCCGAAAAACGTGTGCGTGCGCGCCTCGCGTACAGAGAGTGTGTGTGGTTTTAAGCACGCAAAGCGGGAGGCGAACGACTTCCACGCCTTGTACGAACAATATTCATTCTTGTACCTACTCAGAGTACTTACTCAATAAACCATTCTTTCTTAAGTACATATATTTATATATACATAAGCTGTTATTTGGTACCCAAAGGACACAACAATTGGCGCTGCGGTTATAATTCAATTTTGAGGTTATACGAACCACGTATAAAATTCACGATGGATCAGTACTTAAGTGCGTTAACAGAAAACCAGCAAAAGCTAGCAGAAGGACAGCAATTGTTTATGCAACAAATGGTTGAGTCACAAAAGCAGATGATGAGTCTGCTAACAAATAAAGTACAAGGTAATTCCGCTTCTACATCGTCGCAGTTGGGAACGGATAGCAACTTGTCCGCCCCCCTTGTCAAATCATCCCAGTTTTCAAATCTGGCTGAACGATTGGGTAAGTTTATCCACGAGCCGACTAAGGGCAAAACCTTTACGCTGTGGTACGAGCGGCATGAAAGCACCTTTATCGATGGTGCGAAAGGCTTAACAGAAGAAGATAGAAAGCAGTTACTCCTAAATGCCCTCGGCGATGATGAGTATCAACGATTATTGAATCGTTTATCACCTTCCAAGCCACACGAGTTAAGTTTCGTAGATCTCGTCAAACATTTAAAAAAACAATTTCATGACAATAAGTCACTTTTTCAACGTCGGTTTGAAGCTTTAAATTATCGAGCAACACCGTCCGTGGCTGTAATCGACATTCTTGATCAAATTAGCATCATGGGGGATGTCTTTGAAATTAATAATTTCAATATAGATCAACTCAAAATTTTACTTGCAGCACTAGCGTTAAGTGATCACGCTTATCGGACAGAACGTACTCTTCTGTTTAAGATTACAGCCGAAAAGGAAAACTGTACATTCAATGACATCAAAGAAATTTGCTATGCTCATGTGGAACGTACTGCCGATGTGAGACAAGTCGAGGATCAACATTCTCCTGAAATCAACGCTGTACAAAAATATTCTAAATCCAAACCAAAGGAAAAGGAGAAGGAATCGAAACGTTACATAAAGCCTTCTACAAGTAAATCGTCATTTTCACAATGTCGTGGATACGGTCTCTCAACTCACAAGAGAGATGACTGCCCTTTTAAAAATTCAGACTGTAGGATCTGCAAGAAGACTGGTCACATAGCAAAAGTCTGTTGGTCAAAAGGTAAAAAGAAGGTCGAAAGTATTCATTTTAAAGGTGTTTCAGGAACCGGCCAACAACATAGAAAATATGTGGAAATCCTGCTGAACGACAGGCAAACTAAGATGCAACTAGACACAGGCGCAGATGTAACAGCGATTGGATCTAAGATATGGACAAATATAGGATGTCCACCTTTGCAACCTTACAAATCTACTTGCGTAAACGTCTCTGGACACAAGTTGAATACGAAAGGATATTTCAACGCAACCTTAAGTTACAAAGGAAAGATTACAAAAAGGCCTGTAATTGTGTTAAATCGCCTAAATACAGCACTTATAAGTGCACAGGTAATCGATGAACTCAAGTTGGTAGAATATGACCAAGGAGATACAGGAAATCAATTGGCCATCAACACGGTCAAAGATACTTTTTTGTCGAATAAATTCCCAGAACTTTTTAGTGACAAAATTGGGGAATGTACAAAGGCTAAAGTAAAGCTACGCCTTAAAAAAGACGCTCATCCAATTCACGCTTAACGCCGTTCAGTTTCACTCGCACTGGAAGAACAGCTCAACGCCGAGATCGATCGGCTTATTAGTAATGAAATTCTAACTCCAACTGACACATCAGAGTGGGTAGCTCCGATTGTTGTCGCAAAGAAACCAAATGGAAAACTACGCATTTGTGCTGATTATTCCACAGGATTGAACGAAGCACTAGAATCTGAGGATTATCCTATTCCAAATATGGAGGATATCATGGCAAAACATCGAGGGAATACAAGGTTCACTCAATTGGATCTCTCAGACGCGTATTTCCAAATGAAATTGGATGACGAAAGCAAACCTTTAACTACAATCAACACGCATCGAGGACTGTTTGTATTCAATCGGCTGGTTTTTGGTCTAAAACCAGCACCGGCAATATTCCAACGCACTCTGGAACAAGCTCTCGCAGATATACCAGGTATCCTGATTTATCTGGATGATATTCTCATCGGTGGACGCGATCGTCTAGAGCATGACACACGTCTAAACGCTGTTTTGAATAGACTTCAAGACTGGGGTTTCAGGTTAAGCTTGGGAAAATGTAAGTTTCATACGTCATCAGTAAAGTATCTAGGATTTATTATTTCTTCCAGAGGAATCGAGCCAGATCCAGCGCGTATTCAACCAATACGTGAAATGCGAGTTCCAAATAATTCAAAGGAAGTTAGATCATTCCTCGGACTAGTCAATTATTACGGAAAATTTGTACCAAATCTACATCGCTTAAAGGCTCCGTTGGAAACATTATTAAAAAAAGATACTCCGTTTAGATGGACTTCAGCTTGCAATCAAGCTTTTCACAAGGTAAAGGAAGTTTTATTGAGTCCTCTTTTACTTGCACATTATGACCCTGCACAAACGCTAATAGTCGCTGCGGATGCAAGTCCGACAGGTATCGGTGGTGTTCTATTACAACGCTACCCAGATGGCCAAGTAAAAGCTGTCTTTCACATGTCTAAGGCTTTGACGAAGACTCAACAAGGTTACAGCCAAATTGAAAAAGAAGCTTTGGCGCTTGTAACGGCGGTCGAACGATTCAGAAAGTTTATATTTGGTCGAAAATTTATTCTTCAAACGGATCACCGACCCCTATTAACGCTATTCCGTACTTCAAAAACGAAGGGTTTAGACACTCGTACTGCAAATCGTTTGAAACGATGGACTCTCCGCCTTATTGGTTATAATTTCGACATCGAATATGTCAGAACAGAACACTTTGGACAAGCGGACGCCTTATCGAGACTCATTTAAGAGGCTAGAACAGAATCTTCTGATCCAGAATTGGAGGAAGTAGTAGCTTCCTTGCAACAGCTGGAAACGGAAATTCAACAAATAGTGGAAGAATCAGCCCAGAGTCTACCTAAAACAACTCGGGAAGAGTTGCAGCGAGAAACATACAAGGACGGAATTCTAGCCGAAGTTATCGATCGTTTACAAGTCGGATGGCAAAAATCCGATACGAAAGACAAGGAACTGCTTCCTTATTATCGTCGTCGTCAATACTTAACCGTCGTAGAAAAAACTCTTGTGTCTGACGATAAAATTGTTATTCCGCACAGTCTTCGGCAAGCTGTTCTACGACAACTGCACATTGCACATCCAGGTATTCGTCGAATGGTACAGTTGGCTCGACGTTATTTTTATTGGCCTGCGATGCACGCTGACATCGAGGATTTTGTCAAGAAATGCAAACATTGTGCGGAAACCGCTCCAAATCCTACAAAGGAACCACTTCATCCATGGCCGGAATCAAAGTCACCGTGGGAACGTGTTCACATGGACTTTGCAGGTCCAATTCATGGACAATGGGTGCTTATCACAGTCGATAGCCACTCAAGATTTACGGATGCTGAATGGTTTCCAACCATTACAGCAACAGCTACGTGCAAATATCTGCGTCGTCTATTTTCGAGATATGGCCCACCAAAGACTATAGTTTCTGACAATGGAACGCAGTTTACAGCAGAAGAATTTGCGCAACTCTGTGAGGACTTCAATATTATTCACTTACGCAGCCCTCCAAGACATCCTCAGTCAAATGAGTTAGCAGAACGTATGGTAAATACGCTGAAACGCTCTTTAGATTTACAAGTTCCGTCGCAGAGAGAAACTATATTAAATCAGTTTCTGTATACGTATAACTATACACCGTGTGAAGTAGCTCCGGATCACAAATCTTCAGCAGAAGTATTCTTTGGACGAAAATTCCGTACGCCCTTGGAGATCTTCAACCCGAAAAGCAAATCAGAAGGGAAACTATCTTATCAGCAGAAGAGAATAAAGAACCAGTTCGACACCCATCATGGGGCAAGAACTCGAAAATTCAGCCCGGGACAATTAGTGACGGTACAACTGGCAAACGGCCGTCGAGTCCCTGGAAAGATAATCGACTGCATAGGATCTACAATAGCACGAGTCCGAATAGGTAAGGATATCATCAAACGGCATTTCAACCAAATCTGGAAGCGCGCCGTTTCCTCGGATGAGAGGAACGAAACGGTAAACGAGGAGTTGTTACCGGCAGTACAAAATCCGGTGATAGATCCCCCATTGTCTCCCCTACCATTCGAAGGGGCCAACATCACCTACAATAAGGATGTTTCCGCCCAGGAACCAGCTATACGGCGTTCAAGCCGACTCGCAGACAAAGATCGCCCAGATTACAAGAAACTAGGAGGAGTACGCCGCTACGGGAAACGTCCTTCTTAACAAGGGAGGAGTGTTGGGACCCTTGGGGTCTCATGCAGCGTGCCGCCCGAACAGACGCCGAGAGAGGTGGCGCTATCATGTAGGGCGCCGAAAAACGTGTGCGTACGCGCCTCGCGTACAGAGAGTGTGTGTGGTTTTAAGCACGCAAAGCGGGAGGCGAACGACTTCCACGCCTTGTACGAACGATATTCATTCTTGTACCTACTCAGAGTACTTACTCAATAAACCATTCTTTCTTAAGTACATATATATATATATATATATATATATATACATAAGCTGTTATTTGGTACCCAAAAGACACAACAAAAATCATCATCAATTAATTTTGAATTTTACTATAAAAATAAAAATAAAATCGAAAAAACAGGTGTTTTTGAAAATCTCGAAAACCGTTTGAATTAAAGAGCTAAAAATTGAGGTGAATTATTTTTATTCGACACCAAATCGATCCCCTGAGTACGAGTCAAAAAAGCCGCGGGGGCAGATTTCCCATATTAATCCGGCTGTACCCTTTGTTAAAATACATACCTTGCCTATAAGCACACAATATTCTTAAGACGTTATATGAATATTATTAAAAATTAAAATAATGTTATAAAATAATCTTACGAGCATATTACAATATATTTAATTATTTTAACATTATAGGAATAGTGTTAATATTATATGTCCGTTTTTATATAATATTCGTAACATATTACTTTAATATCCGTGGATTATTATGAAAATGTTCTAATATTAATGTGATCAAAAATTAATATAAATTATTTTATGTATAAAATACTCTCATAAATTTTATAATTATTATATTTAAAAGTTATAATGTCCTCAATATTTTAAAATATTAAAGTACTAAAATATTAAATAATATTATTTACTTATTTATATAATATTTATATAATATTGTCAGAATCGAGTGTATAGATGTATAATTATTTTCTTTAATACTTGAGGAATATTATTTAATATAATATTACGCATTCATCCTTAGTGAGCATTAATTTTTGTCTAATATCTATTTATAATTTGTCATGTACACCCAGCGTGTTTGATTCTGTCCATGGGACAATTTTCCAAACTCCTATACAGCACAGAAAATTCCAGCAACATTGCAGCAACGTTGCAGCAACGTTGCAATGTTGCAGATTGCAATGCAATATTACGGAGACATTGTAGAAACATAACAATATGCCTGCAACATCGCATGGCATATGCCAGTAATATTCCGAAAACATTGCAATATCATAATTTTTTAATAAAGTAGTGGCAATAAAGAGCCAAAGCAGAATATTCGCGTGTAATAATATATTAATTACTTATCCATAATTATTCATCCGCATTTAGCTAACTAAACTCGGGCGATGTTACTAAATTTTCCGCTGAATCTCTACATTCCCTAACAGTACAACCGTCCATATATCGACTGTAAGTCGACTCATCCAAGTCAGGCTTTCAAAGTTGACTGCAAATCAACTTTGCATAGACGTCTGCAGACATCCTTCAAATGTTGACTCTAAGACATCTAGAAAATGCATGCGGTCCCGTGGTGCTGTGTGCATCATAGTATTGTTAAGAAACATAAATATTTATGTCAATAGACGAAATAGGTCCATATATGAAGAAACCTCGATCTACAGCCCAATGAACAAACAATATTTTTTAATTGTTTTTTTAATAAAAATTTTTTCATATTTAATTTAATTACTGTATTATATTAATATATATTTTCTAATTACATTTTTTTTTAAACAAATAATAGAGAAGTTATTTTAAATGCTATTCTGCATTTGCAAAATTAGTAAAAAAAACTATAATTTTATATTTGTTTATATAAATATTGTGCTTTAATTATACATTTTTCATTTTTTCGATAACGTCCCACACAACACATGGACGTCCTCGGACGTCCAATACACGTCCACAAAAGTCCTTGTAATGTCCTAGTATCTCGTACGTCCATAGGACGTTCCAAAGACGTCCGAAGACATCCTGGTTTATCATAGCTGCAGTATGACGTTTGTAGGACATCCGCAGGACATATTTGGGATGATTCGTAATATTTAACATATTATGTATATTAAACATGTTTCCAACATACATAATAAATATGCATTCGAAAATTGCGTTGTTCCATATATAAATATAAATTACAAATTTTGATAATATGAGAAGCTTTAATATACAGTATATAGCTTTTTAATAAAATATATTATTCGTTAATATTTAATATTTTATTATATATAATATTTAAATTATGTAATATTTAATACATATGTATAATACTATAACGATTAATTTAATATGCTATTTAATGGCTATTTTATTTGTGAGGAAAGTCCTACTCAAAATATAAATAAATAATAACGTATATTATATCAAGTAAAATTTTTCTTGGAAAAAACGTTTTGGAACGTAAACTTAAAATATAAAGAAAGTAATTATACATCTAGCAGCAAGATATATATATTTGATTTACAGAATCATATCTGTTTACATGATTCTGTGAATCAAATACATGTATATATTAAAATTCGATTTAATTATAATTTATGAAATCTTGTAATTTCGGATTGAAATGAATTTAACAAGTAAGTGCTGGCACCACCGCTAGGCGGCCACGCCGTGAGAGATCTCGTGAGTCGAATGCGGCCACGGGCGTTATATCTAGGCGCCACCGCGGCCGACTCCCCAGCTCATAACTTCAGTAAGACTTTTAGGAGCTGTTTGTTATAACCTCGAGACGAATACTCGCTCTCAGTCTTTTCAAATGTGATGTGTGTGTGGAACGCTGTTCCACATAAATTTTTATAATTTTTACATGTAAATAACAATTTGTATTGTTATTTAATCTTGTACAAAAATTAAATATTTAATTCAAATTTAATCTTTTTTTAGTCCTTTTTAACGAAAAGGATACAAGAAATATTTTTTTGTAAATTAAACATTTATAACGTTTTATATTAATGTATTCTGTTTTAATAAATCTATCTGAGTTCCGATTTTATAGTATTTTCAATCTGTCTTAACACCATATTTTCGTGCAGAAATCTCGATCGATTCGGATTACTTTTTTTTTAAATCGGTTTTAATCGCACATTTTCGGCAGGGTTAATACTACTTTTATTAATAAATATCATTTTTTACTATATAAAGTCCTAATCACGCAATATAAAATAATGTCCAAACAACGTCCATAAAAGTCCTTTTTATGTCCTGCTGCGACGTCCTAATGACGTCCATTTGATGTCAAAGGCGGTACATTGTACGTCCGAAGGACGTTTCCTAGACGTCTACAAGACACAATTAGTATGTCATCTGGACGTCAAAACATGTCTGACCGCGACGTCCATTGGACGTCCTTGTGTTGCGTGGGGTATATTGACCTGATCTACCAGTTATATATACCTATCAGCATAAAGTGTTCACAGGTCATCATTAGGAATCAATTCGCAGCAATCACGGAGGTCAAGCAACGTTCACCGGAGTCGCGACTTGGATTGGTGACCGCTTGGAAATTTCAGAACAAATATTTCCGAGATTTTTTTTTGCAAAAAATGTTTTTTAAAATGTTACAAAAATATTGTTTTGTTTATTGGAATTATGTGATGTAATAATATTTATGTGAATATTTTGGAAAAATGGGATGTTTCAATGCAATATTTCAAAAAGCGAACATCTTAATGTTGCTGCAATCTTCCAGCAATGTTGCAGCAATGTTTCGCAATCAAAATGCAATATTACAATGTTTCAATGAAATCATTCTGCAATGTTCTTGCAATCTCTTTGTGCTATATGGGCTAAACAGTCGCTATCTTTCTATATATTTGCAATTCATGATTAATGTAACAACAAGAGCTTATTAATCGTTACGTTAATCATGAACTGTAAATATGTAGAAAAAAAGCGACTGTTCAGTTTGGAAAATTTTCCCATGAACAGAATCAAACACGTTGGGTGTACACGCAGCGTCATTGAGTCTGTCCTTCAGAAAATTTTCCAAATTGAGATATCACCATTTTTCTACATACTCACAGTTCATGATTAATGTAACAGCTAAAGTTTATTGAGCATTACGTTAATCATGAACTGTAAGTAGAAAGATAACGGCTTCTCAGGGAAATTTTCCGAGGGACAGAATCACAGTATAAGTACACTCAAGGACTTTGATTCTGTCCATGGGAAAATTTTCCAAACTGAGAAGTCATTACTTTCTACATACTCGCAGTTCATGATTCATGAAACGACTAGAGCTTATTGGTCGTTACGTTAATCATGAACTGTAAGTATGTAGAAAGATAGCGACTTCTCAGTTTGGAAAATTTCCCCATGGACAGAATTAAAGTCTTTGGGTGTACATACAGTAAGTTAACTCTATGTCGGCACCTTTGATCTGAAGAGAAATGGTCGGCCATGATGTTGAGTGTGCGGCGCGGACAATTTAAACACTAACTTATACATAACAGCACGCCTTGTTCAAGAAACATCATGTAGACATTAAAATGTCTTAAACAACAATAAGTAAATTATCTAGTTTACATTAATTATTTATGCGTACTAAGTACTATTCGTACCAAATCGTTTTATATAATGCTCAGTTTAAACAACGATATTAAACAATTTTACATTAGAGGTTTATGTTTGCTGGTGTTTCCCTATAAACCGCCATGTTGTTGAGTGTGCAGTCGCGTCATGCGCGAGTGACAACCATTTCGCAGATTTTGGTCGGAGTTGACTTATTGTATGTACTTATACTGTGGACAGAATCGATGACGTTGGATGTACAAATTTTTATTTTTTCTAAAAGTTAAGTTTTGAAGCATTTGTAGCGTTACTTGGTCCATATCCAAGAGTAGCGTTTGCAACGTTAATAGAGGTTTATTGACCAACCCAATAAAAGCGTTTGAAGCATTCAGTAAAGTTCAATTAACCGTATCCACTATTAAAGACTGATTCCATGGAAGTTCGCGTGACTATTAAAATACAAGAGGATGCTAAAACTGAACTCCCTCAAATAAAGTAAGGGGGAGCGCTAACACTAGGCTAGCGCTCTTTGTCCAATGCATAGATCTGTCTTTGTTCTTTGATTGCAGCTTCATTTGCAAAAAGATCAACTACTGTTGCCAAGAAGTAAGATAAGGAGACCGAACTTTGGGTAGCAAAAGTGGACCCAAATTTCGTCGTAAAAATGAGTTCGGTATTTGGTTACACGCGTCGCATGTTTGTTAGTACTAGCGTTTCTACACACGCAACACAAGAATGTCCTTTGGACGTTCAATTCGCGGTCAAACATGTCTTGACGTGACATACCAATGACATACCAGTGACATACCAATTGTGTCTTATAGACATCTAGGAGACGTACAATGTACCGCTTTCTGACGTCAAATAGATGTCATTAGGACGTCTCGGCAGAACATAAAAAGAACTTCTATAGACGTTGTTTGGATGTTATTTTATATTGTGCAATTAAGATTTTATTTAGTAAAAAATGATATTTGTTAATAAAAGTAGTATTAACCCTGCCAAAAATGTGCGATTAAAACCAATTTAAAAAAAGTAATCTAAATCGATTGGGATTTCTGAACCAAAAATACGGTGTTAAGACAGATTGAAAATAGGATCAGAACCCAGATAGATTTATTAAAACAGAATACATTAATGTAAAACGTAATAAATGTTTAGTTTACAAAAAAAAATATTTTTTGTATCCTTTTCGTTAAAAAAAATTAAAAAAAAGATTATATTTAAATTAAATATTTAATTTTTGTATAAAATTAAGTAACAATATAAATTATTATTTACATGTAAAAATTATAAAAATTTATGTGGAACAGCGTTTCACACACACGTCATATTTGAAAAGAATGAGAGCAAGTATTCGTCTCGAGATTACAACAAGTAGTTTCTAAAAGTCTCACTGAAGTTATGAGCTGGGGAGTCGGCCGCGGTGGCGCCTAGATATAACACCTATGGCCCCATTCGACTCACGAAAAGATCTCCCGTGGCGTGGCCGCCTAGCGGTGGTGCCAGCACTCGCTTGTTAAATCCGTTTCAATCCAAAATTACAGGATTTCATAAATTATAATTAAATCGAATTTTAATGTATACATGTATTTGATTCACAGAATCATGTAAACAGATATGATTCTGTAAATCAAATATATATACCTTGCTGTTAGATGTATAATTACTTTCTTTATATTTTAAATTTACGTTTCAAAACGTTTTTTCCAAGAAAAATTTTACTCGATATAATAAACGTTATTATTTATTTTTATATTTTGAGTAGAATTTTTTTCACAAATAAAATTCCTCAATAATAAAATATTAAATATTAACAAATAATATATTTTATTAAAAAGCTATATACTTTATATTAAAGCTTATCGTATTATTAAAATTTATTGTTTATGTTTATATATGGTTAAATATATCTTTCGTGTTAAATATTTTTCAACACACAAAATTATCTTTATAATTTTATAATGTATAAAATCCTTGTGTTATAATAATAATGATAATAATAATAATAATAAAAATACTCAATTTCGTTGACATATATGTATGTAGCAGACCTTTTCAGAACGTACAACCGATATTCTCTGGACATTTAATGGACGTCCTTATAACATCTTCGAAATGTCTTATTTAATATAAAGAACAACGCTCGCAATTTTCAAATTTTATTATGTATGTCGGGAACATGTTTAATATACATAATATGTTAGATATTACAAATATTTATTATGTATGTCGGGAACATGTTTAATATACATAATATGTTAGATATTACAAATCATCCCAAATATGTCCTGCAGACGTTCTACAAACATACTGCAGCTACGATAAACTAGAATGATTTTTGGACGTCCTTGGAACGTCCTAGACGTATGAAATACTGGGACATTGCAAGGACTACTGTGGACATGTATCGGACGTTCGGGAACGTCCATGTATTGTGTGGGTATTGATTAATAGTCCTTAGAATCCGTGATGGGAGTATCCATCATGCTTAGAACCAATAGAAATGGTAGTATTAATGATCATGCGACGCAAGTGATCAAATACCGAACTCATTTTTACGACAAAATTTGGATCCACTTTTGCTACGCTTTGAGCATGAAGTTGTGTGTGTGAAGCTGGCACATCATTTGGTGGAAAATCACTAAACATTGACAGTTCTGAGTTTATTTTCAATAGTTCTACAGTTCCTGATAGATAAAACAAATAGTTTTGGCCTTTAAAGCGAAAAAATCGCATAGGACAAAGTCAGGTGCCAGGTTCACGCAGCACCTCAGTTTGTTCTACGACATTTCCAGACCGAATTCTTGTAGGATTTTAAAAGATCTATAGTTCTAGATTAGTTCTAGAAAGAGTTCCAGTGTTTAACATAGTTTATTTTTTTATTTTTTTTTAATTATTACAAAACATTTATGTTATAATACTATATAATAGAGTTCTGTGTACGAAAAAATATTTTTCCTACAGTTCTCAACATATTAAAGCGCGTTCCGAGGAGTTCCGGGCGATTCCGATATTAGTTAATTAACAAAAAATTAATAACTCCCGAAAAAGCCGATTTTCCGCACATATAGGTGAGGTGCTGGACTTTTTCGAAGAGTTCTGTGTATGAAAAAATATTTTTCCTACAGTTCTCAACATACCAAAGCGCGTTCCGAAGAGTTCCGGGCGATTCCGAAATTAGTTAATTAACAAAAAATTAATAACTCCCGAAAAAGTCGATTTTCCGCACATATAGGTGAGGTGCTGGTCTTTTTCGAAGAGTTCCGTGTACGAAAAAATATTTTTCCTACAGTTCTCAACATATTGAAGCGCGTTCCGAAGAGTTCCGGGCGATTGCATAATTTATTAGTTAATAATAAATTGTTAACTCCCGCCAAACACGTATTTTGATACATATGGATGAGACGCTGGTCTTTATTTGAGAGTTCCGTGTACAAAAAAATATTTTTCCAATAGTTCTTAACGTAACAAAGCACCTTCCGAAGAGTTCCGATCGATTGCATAATTTATTAGTTAATAATAAATTGTTAACTCCCGCCAAACACGTATTTTGTCATAGGTATATGGGTGAGACGCTGGTCTTTATTCGAGAGTTCCGTGTACAAAAAAATATTTTTTCAATAGTTCTTAACGTAACAAAGCGCCTTCCGAAGAGTTCCGGTCGACTGCATAATTTATTATTAACTAATAAATTATGCAATCGACCGGAACTCTTCGGAACGCGCTTTGGTATGTTGAGAACTGTAGGAAAAATATTTTTTCGTACACGGAACTCTTCGAAAAAGTCCAGCACCTCACCTATATGTGCGGAAAATCGGCTTTTTCGGGAGTTATTAATTTTTTGTTAATTAACTAATATCGGAATCGCCCGGAACTCTTCGGAACGCGCTTTAATATGTTGAGAACTGTAGGAAAAATATTTTTTCGTACACAGAACTCTTCGAAAAAGACCGGCACCTCACCTATATATGCGGAAAATCGGCTTTTTCGGGAGTTATTAATTTTTTGTTAATTAACTAATATCGGAATCGCCCGGAACTCTTCGGAACGCGCTTTAGTATGTTGAGAACTGTAGGAAAAATATTTTTTCGTACACGGAACTCTATTATATAGTATTATAACATAAATGTTTTATAATAATTTAAAAAAAATAAATAAATAAACTATGTTAAACGCTGGAACTCTTTCTAGAACTCATCTAGAACTATAGATCTTTTAAAATCCTACAAGAATTCGGTCTGGAAAATGTCGTAGGACAAACTGAGGTGCTGCGTGAACGTGGCACCTCACTTTGTCCTATGCGTTTTTTTCGCTTTAAAGACCAGAACTATTTGTTTTATCTATCAGGAACTGTAGAACTATTGAAAATAAACTCAGAACTGTCAATGTTTAGTGATTTTCCACCAAATGATGTGCCAGCTTCACACACACCGTGAAGTTCGGTCTCCTTATTCTACTTCGTGACTGCACACAACTCGGTCTCGCTCATAGACATAGAAATCTTTAGATTAAGCGATCATCGAGTTTTTGAGAAGTGAATGTAATGCTCGGGTAGAAAAAGATGGACTGTGTCTGTGACCGTGCGTTCTTTCTCGTTTACGCACGCGTACAAAGCATATAGTATCTGTTAGCGAGAATTGAAAGAGAAATAGGAATAAAAATAACGCATAATAACAAATACTTGAGTACTTTGATGATACGTGTATCAGGTACTATTTCAATAACAAAATGCTTAAACACATAAATGGGTCTAAGAGACCCTATATGAAGTTTTAAACGCTTGCTGTGTGAAGACAGAATAGGATAGGAGGTTCGGACTAGGACGTAAAAATGTTTGAAATCTCCTTCGATTATAATGGTTGATCAACTTTTCTGGTTTACTAGAATTCGAACGGTATGGCAGTAAAGTTTTGTTAGGGTCAATGCAAACCATAGTGTGTGAGTGAAACTTTTTTGTGACTAATCTTATGTAAAAAAAACTAGACAAAACACGTTTAAACAGGCCCGTCCGCGTATGTTACTCTATCTGAAGTTAAAATACTATAGTGCCATGAAAAAGAGGATTTCTGCGTAGGATCCGAAATATATTATCAAACACATCAATTTTTAATTTTAGACACCTTGAGTTAATCAAAAATACCTCATATTCGCCTTATTACGTAAATATATTTTTTAATAGAAATGGCAGTGACATAATTTTTTTTTTTTAAGTATGACTCTTTAACTTTAAAACGCCGTATTGTAAAGTCTTTAAAAATTTTTTGTTGCAAAGATATGATTTTTTTTAAAGTGAATTTTTAGACACCCAAAAATACCTCATATTCTCCTTGCTATGTAATTATACTTTTTAAAAAAAATGACACTACTATAATTTTTTTTGAAAGTATAACTTTTTAGCTTTAAAACGCCGTATTTGAAAGTCCTTAAAAGTTTTTTGTTACGGAGATATGATTTTTTAAAGGAAAAGTGAATTTTTGAACAATTTTTCATTTTTGCTTAATGGTTTTTTTTAATAATTTAACAATAAATTACTTTTTAGCAATGCTGATTATGCAGTCACATTTTTGAGATTCTAAACTTTCATGTGAAAAAAAAGATTGTTTAAAAATGTTCATTGGAACCAAAGTTATAATTTCTCAAAGTTGAAAAAGTCTCTCAGACCCGAAAATGTGTTTACGTATTTTACGGGATCGGTGTGTTTAAGGGTTAATATTCTCTTTCAATCCTCTCTCACAGCACTGTACACCCAAGGACTTTGATTCTGTCCATGAAGAAATTTTTCAAACTGAGAAGTCATCACTTTCTACATATTTGCAGTTCATGATTAATGAAACAACTAAAGCTTATTGGTCGTTACGTTAATCATAAACTGTAAATATGTAGAAAGATAGCGACTTCTTAGTTTGGAAAATTTCCCCATGGACAGAATCAAAGTCCTTGGGTATACGTTTTATATGTATGTGTGAAAAGAAAGAAAACGCACGGTCACAGACACAGTCCGTCTTTTTCTACTCGAGCATTAAGCCCGTAGAAAGACTGCCAATTGCGAAGGCCGACTGCACTACTGATTACGACTGCCGATTTCAGTCGTTTGATCACATTGTCGATGTCATTTGCCAATGTTTCTTTCTTATTCTTGACATTATTTAAATTCAAATTTAGTGCTCGTCCCTTTGTAGAATAGTCCGGGATAAAATGACCAAAAAAACACGGATAAAGTATACCTTGCATTTCTATTGGCTATGATTTGAGTCGCCGACTCGAATTAGAGACTAGAGTCTAAACGCGAGTTGGCCGATCCGGTCAGTCGGCGCTTTACTGTGATTAGTTCAAAATCGTAGTCGGGTTGGCCTTCAAAGTTGGCAGTCGTAATCAGTCTGATACGGGCTTTACCCCCACTCCTTGATGACTCAGTCTAGAGATCCTTTCGCTAACGCGTTGCCTTGGCGCCAAGTTGTGACCGCGCCTCTTGGCAAATTCATAGATGTTTCTCAAATCTGTTTTCGTCTTGTTTGCTACATTAGCATATGCGAAACAAAGACAGATTTGAGATCGAAGAAATGTCTATGAATTCGGACTTTGATCACTACTATGTTTTTCATCGTTTATGCTCGGGAAAAAATTTTTATAGTCATATATAATTATGTATAAGATATATAATTATGTATAGATAATCATATATAATTATGTATAATTATATATAAAATATGTTTCTATGTATATAATTATATATAATTATATATAATCATATATAATGGTATATATTCATTTATATGTAATTACATATAATTATATATTCATTTATATATAAATATATATAATTGTATATTCTTTTATATATATATATATATATATATATATATATATATATATAATCATATATATTTATTATATGGATATATTTTATATATAAAATATTTTTTCCCGGGTATGCTCTAAGCGAAATTTATATACGTACAGCTATTTATAAACAAAACTTTTTTGTTAGGCTTCGATTGAAATGGCCCACAGTCATTGTCGTTAGAGTTTTCTGCACTGCGGAGCAAGCCATTTCAATCAAAGCCTAACAATTTCATTGTTAGGCTTTGATTGAAATAGCCCACGACAATGACTGTGGGCCATTTCAATCAAAGCCTAACAATTTTATTTCATACATACAAGCTACAGAGCATTAATAAATGACAAAAATTTAACCTTGAGTGACAGATCCACGAGCTGAAAATAAATGAATTTTTAATTTTTTTGTCAATTTTTTCGTAAAATCGCTCGTATTGCACTTTTTTGGTGCATATTTTCATCCTACCAAAGGATTTTGTGATCTGTTGAGACAATTATTAAAAATTAAAATAAACTGTAACAGGTCGGTAAGTTCCGTTGGTTTAGCATCTTCTTAAAAGAAAATTCTATTTCTTATTTGTAATACTATGAAATATTATAAATAAAAAATCTTACAAGATAATTACTTTACCTTTTATGACAATATTCGCCATTAACACTTCTAACAGTTGAGATGCATCATAAGCACTGAAATCTAACATTTACCACTACTGAAAGCACACGAGTTTTGTGATCAGACAAAGAAAGACCACTGCTCGCAACGAAATGCACATGCCGATTCTGAAGTAATCTGAAGCAACGTTTACTATCTCCCCACTATTGTTCAAAGCTTGATGGAACTGAGCCGCCCCCGCCGCGGCATCAATCGCGCGTGGAGCAGTGTGACCAGCTATGAACGGTTATCAACGACTATCCAGGCTTTCTCCGTTCTTTTTCCTTTTGATTAATAATACATATCTTTAGAATCACTTGGACGATACGACCATAATGCAAAAACGATAGAAAATAGCAAGGCACGACAGTGATTTTGGCAAGCCGATTGTGACGTACGATCATGATATGTCTTTATATCATGATGCAATCAATAATAATAAAAATAATTTTAGTAATGGATAAACACATCCGAACACGTAGGAGGCCTCAGACGGACTTTTTTCGTTGGACCATCAAAATCATGGTGAAAGAAGCCTTTCACCATGGTCAAAATCCCCGTATACTACCGCCAATACGTCTATTTTCGAAACTGGTACTACATAGCACATCTATTTTACAACACTGCCGATAAAAATGGTTTAGGTCTATGCTAAAATCATGTAGTGGAAGTATAATTTTTTTATATATACAACATAGAAAGTTATTGTTAAAACTTTATAGGTATTATTAAAACTTTATAATTATACATATTATATTAGAGAAGAAAAGAGTAATATGTATCTATTTTCATTTTATTGAATAACTTTGTTTATAATTAATATTTGCTATTGAAACTTAAACAAGTGCATTTGTCAAAGTGTTGTTTGACAGATTCTAGACTCAAAGTAATGAAATATTTATTATTTAGGATGTCATTTATAAAAATCTAATGCACTAACCGGTAGAAGAAAGAAAATGTTGTAAGTTGGCTATCCACATAAAAATAAATTTTAGTTTAGTTAGTTTAGTTTAAGAGAAACACAGTACCTTGTTACAAAATTATATATTTTTAATTTTCCATTGTTAAAAATTTTTTTAATTTAGAATTTTTTTGTGTTAAGAAACTTTAGAAGTACCATTAGAAATTTTATTAAAAATATTATCCCTGTTTAACATTAAATAACAAACATAAAATGATGTTTTTAATGTTTCTAAATATCACCCACTAGAATAATAATCAATTTATTGAAGAAATATTTTAATATAAAAATTTTGCTTGAACCATTATAACACAATATATTAATAAAATTCCATGTTATTGTTTTAACTTAAATTTGTATAATTCGAAATGTATACAGCCGAATAAAAAATTAAATAACAAGAAAATATATACTCAAAATATATACTCAAGTATACTCATGTACACTCGTGTAATATATATATATATATATATATATATATATATACTCAAGTTTAAGAATAATGAGGAAGTATAGTGTAATTAAAGGTTAAAAGTGTACCTTGAAAAAGTTTAGAAGTGCTCAAAAGTAAAAATGCCTTATAACAATTATCAGTTATTATGTACTGGCATATTAGCATCTTTAAAAAACAGCGGGCTACTAAATGAATAATTCCATAAGCAATTGTTAGAATACGTCACCTAATAACGGAAATAATAATAGGGGTAGACATATTGTCGACAGTAGCCATAATACCCTCTTCTCCTCTATTATAAGGATCACATATAATACATTTAATAACAATTTCATGGAAGAGGTACATCCGGCATATTTCTGACAATGTGATGGGGATGCCTCTAAAGCTACAGCGTTCCACGCGTGATCAGCGGTTGGGCGATTCGGCCGTTGACTCTCGAAGCTCTCGAGTGGCTTCGAGTAGTAGTGAGGAAATAATAGACGTCTCAGAAATCGGCCCGAAATGTGCATTTTGTTGCAAGCATTGGTCTTAAATGATATCTTTATTTCTTACATTCTGGTCAATATGTTTCATCGTTCTTCAGGTTCTCAAGTATATAATGCATGTATACACTTTTTGCGAACTGTACAATTACCAATATATAATTTATTATGCATATACAATATAATTTAAACAAAAGTATGACTACCACTTAAGATAGCAGGACTTTTTTGAATAAAAAAAAACCTACTTTAATGACTTTTTTCACGGAAATTATATAAGCGATTGGTTTGAAATTTTGCACACATATTTATTTATATTTTGTTGTTAATCAGGAATACTTACAAGTAAAAATAATAAAAACTCTAATAATTATAACATTGTTTGCGTGACGTGTCCTAGTGCGCATCGACTCATGGTGACCATACAATCTTGACACTCATTGTTAGTTATCTGAGACAACAAATAAAAAAAAAATTTTAATCTACAGGTATTTTATAGTCGAAACCAGAATTATTAAAATCAAATTATTTTTTAAATAATTATTATGCATGTAAAAGTAAATTTTAAAAAATCTTAAAATTTTAAAAGTTTAACGTAAAAAGAAAATGAACACAGTAATAAAATTTAATTTCGCTGGTTCAAACAATAGAGAGAGTGTTTCGAATATATAAGATAAAAGGCGATTTAATTGGTTTATTAGTTTGTCTGAAATCGTAGTTACCAGTTTGAAAAACGGTTTCGAGAAAAATGTGTTTAAGGTTTTAAATACAATTTACTCGTATATTTTTAGTACTTATGTAAATGTCATTCTAATCAGCAACCATATAATAAGCATTCTGTAATTTCTGGGTAGAAGCATTGCTAATCAGACATTTTTAAGTAAAGTGTGCTTATTATAATAATAAAATAATAAAATAAAATAAAGAAATACTACATTTAAAAATTTTTATTGCTTTGAATAAAATGTTATAATTGCCGTTTTTCACTATAATATAATAACTATAAAATTTAAAATTCTATTTTACATAATATGAAAGTTGCAACAATGTTGCAGTATATATTATAGTTATAGTTGTAGTTATATTATGTTATAACTTTATCCGTTTTCAAAAATGAAGATGACAGTATTTATATCTTCTTATCAGGCCTAAAAGCGGGACAAGACGCATACCTCGTCACAATCCCAAGTAGTGTAAAAGCAAATGCGATCGAGAATGTTAGAATGGGGAAGAGAGGCAACTTTTTGGTCTTTTGCTCTGGACGCCATAATTTTTTAATCTTGCAGTTCCTATTATATTATAATTATTTTTTTGTCTAACGTTTATCAATAATATTTATGTTATAATTTACTTTTTATTTTTATTCATTTTTTACAAACTAAAAAAGATATTGTTAATAATTTTGTTTATTGTTGTTTCAACGTTATAGCAACATTAACAATTAATGCAGAATGATCGACATAGATTCAATATTAAAAAACATTCACATTTCAACATTTAACATCGTAATGTTTCTACAATATCTCCACAATATTGTATTGCAATTTGCAATATTGCAACATAGCTGCAATGTTACTGCAATGTTCTGTGTTGTATGGGGTTAACTGGTTACTTCTTTTCTCTATAAAATAATCATTAAAAATATGTTTTTTGAAAACTTTTAAGAAAAATTTTAAGAAATATTTAATATTTTATTATTTATTTTATCCAATTTTAAATAACGTTAATAAAAAATAAATATGAGATTATAATTATACCAACTTTTTATAATAGCGACATCGAAGAGAATTAGCATATAATTACATCCTTCTACATTGATATTTTATATTAATTGCATTATGTTAAAAAATATATTTTTATATATTTTAATTAAATTTTTAAATAACAATTATAGAATATAATTTTTACGTTATCAAATACAATAACAGAATTCAAATTAATTGTACAAATTTATTAAATATTAGAGCGACAATTGCTGAAATTAAATAGCTATTAAATTTTACGTCCAACTTTAAGGAAGGAATAATTATTACAAAAGATTGACCTAGGGTAAGAAAAAACGAAAAAAGCAACAAAAACTATTTTTGTAGTCACAGTAAAAGGGCGTGTGTCACAAGAGTCGAGCTCTTTGTTGTGATTCTGGAGTATGTGTCAGCGTGTTAATGAGACGCTACAACGCCTATTTCTACGAAAGCGATTGTCGGTCCAAATTTTGATAAGAATCTTAATTATATTTAATCAATATAAATTTCTAAATTTAGCCGTATTTAATATTGAATGAAGACGGAAATCTAGTTAATTGAGGCGAGCTTTAAATAAAAAAACTGGTGGTCGAGAAGATAGATCCCATACAGCACAAAACATTGCAGCAACATTGCAGCAATGTTGCAACGTTGCAAATTTCAATGCAATATTGTGAAGATATTGTAGAAATATTGCAATGTTGAATTTTAAAGTGTAAACGTTTTTTTAATATTGTAAATCTATGATGATTTTTCTACATTAATTGTTATTGTTGCTGTAACGTTAAAACAACATTAAACAAATTATTACCGATATTTTTTTTATTTTGTAAAAAATGAACAAAAATAAAAAATTGTGTAAATTTAAAACATAAATATTATTGATATAGGAAATAGGTCCGTGAATAATAAAATTTGTATCTATATTTTAATGATCAGACAATATTTTTTAAATGCTTTTTAAATATTAAAAAATTTTTTTTATTTAATTTAATTATTGTGTCATATTGACTTTTTTTTAATTATATTCTTATTTATACAAATGACAGAAAAGTTATTCCAAATGCTATTCCGCATTTGTAAAAATCAGTAAAAAAAGCTATAATTTTATATAATGTTTATATAAATAATATGTTTTATTAACATATGTTTATTTTTTTGATAACATATATATTGGTATGATCTGTCAGTGATACAAATATTAACAGTGTTCCCATACAGCACAGAAAATAGCAGCAACATTGCAGCAATGTTGCAATGTTGCAGATTGTCAAGCAATATTACGGAGACATTGCAGAAACATAAATTAACAATAGGCCTGCAACATCGCGTGGCATATGCCAATAATATTCCGGAAACATTGCAATATCATAATTTTTTAATAAAGTACTGGCAATAATGAGCCAAAGCAAAATATTTACGTATAATAATATATTAATTTAACTCATCTATAATTATTCATCCGCATTTAGCAAACTAAGGTTGGGTAACGTTACTAAATTTTCCGCTGAATCTCTACATTTCCTAACAGTACAACCGTCCATATATTGACTGTAAGTTGACTCATCCAAGTTAGGCTTTCAAAGTCGACTGTAAATCGATTTTGCATAGACATCTGCAGACATCCTTCAAATGTTGACTTTAAGACGTCTAAAAAGAGGCACGCGGTCCTGTGGTGCTGTGTGCATCATAATATTGTTGAGAAACATGAATATTCATATCAATAGACAAAAAGGTCCATATATGAAGAAGCTTCGATTTACATCCCAATGAACAAATAATTTTTTAATTGTTTTTTTAATAAAAATTTTTTATATTTCATTTAATTATTGTATTGTATTGATATATATTTTTTAATTGCATTCTTATTTAAACAAATAGCAGAAAAGTTATTTCAGATGCTATTCTGCATTTGCAAAATTAGTAAAAAAAAAATACTATAATTTTATATTTGTTTATATAAAAATTGTGCTTTAATTATACATATTTCATTTTTTCGATAACGTATATTGATCTGATCTACCAGTTATATACACATATTAGCATAAAGTATTCACAGGTCATTATGAGAGATCAGTTCGCAGAGACTCAATTAATCCCTACTTAACTGATAGAATACAAAAAATGCAAAAACAAAAAAATAAAATACTCACAAAAATTCACCATCATAAAAGAAAATGGCCATTAACCAATACAAGAATAATAACAAACTTAAAAAAAAAACTAGAAGATATTAGAACGGACCTAAAAAAAGCATTTAATACTTCAATAAATAACTACTGAGAAAACAAAATCAAGAATATTCCAAGAAAAGATTCTTCAAAGATGTTCCCTCTATTAAACAGCATCTTTAGAAAAAAAGATACCTTAGAAATAGCCTCATTCAAAATTCCATCTAACTCCCCTCTCCTAGACAAAGCAGAAATAGACACCACGCATTATGAAAAAGACGAAAATGATAACATCCTCATAAACAAATTAACAGATAAGCTCAACATCTTAGGGGCACATTTTGCCGGCATTAACAACAACAAAATGGAAAACAACAGTTCCCATCTCAACAATATAATAAACAAGGAAACAAAAAATTTTTTTGATAAAATCCAAAATGAAAGATCCAATGGCACGACAATATGTGAGTTCAACAAAGAAAATAGAGCCGATAACCCCAACAAAGTCGAAAATTATAAAAATTACTTCACAAATATGCACGATCTCACAAAAAGATTCAGAAGCTTAAACAACAAGAAATCATTCGGTCTCGACAAAATCCCTAACGTCGTCTTGAAAAAAATTCCAGCAAACTTCATCTATAACTACGTTATAATTTTCAATAATCTATTAAATCATTCTTACTTCCCAGATAATTGGAAAAAGGCGAAAGTAGTCCCAATATTAAAAAAAGGAAAAAAAAGAACCCCACAAGTTATAGACCCATATGTCTAGTCCCCAATATTAGCAAAGTATATGAAACAATAATAAACGATAAAATTACCGCTCTCTGTAACGAAAAAGAAATTATATCAGAAGCCCAATTCGGGTTCAGATATAAACACTTTACAATACACGCAATAAACAGATTAACATCAGACATAAACTGGGCACTAAATGGAAAAAAATGCTTAAGTGCATGCCTAATCGATCTGGAAAAAGCATTTGACACCGTATGGCTAGAAGGACTACTCTTCAAATTAATCAAAAAAGGATTTCCTGATCATATAATCAAACTAATATGGAGCATGATCTTCAGCAGATCAATAATCACAGAAAACGGAGGCACCTACTCTGATATAGTTTTTAAAATCAATAACGGATTACAACAAGGAACAGTTAATTCACCAATACTCTTTAACATTTACACAGCCGAAGTACTTAAACTATTTAATTTAAACACACCGGAAAATCCTTAAGCAATAGCATTTGCTGACGATTTAATAGTATATGTGGCGGACAGCTGGCCCTCAAAAATACAGGAGCACTTACAAAACGTAGTACATAAGTTAGAACATTATTATGAAACGTGGAAACTAAAAATTAATATCGAAAAATGCGAAACCATTCTGTTTAGGCCATCTCTAATGTATGCAAACCATAACGTAAGAAAACATTATAAAATATTTTCGATAGAGAGTTCATCAAAAAACAATGTAGTACAAAAAATCCCCCACAAAAAAATAGTTAAGTATCTGGGAATTAATATAGACGAAATACTGCATTACAAAAACCACACAGAGATACAATTAACGAAAGCCATTCAAACATTTGCACACCTAAGAAGATTACTTCACTCTAGACACTTACACCCAAAAATAAAAATAATATGCTATCAACTGTTAATAAGACCGATAATAACCTACGGTTGCCCCGTATGGTTTAATATTAACGCAGCACTAATGGAAAAAATTCGAAAATTTGAAAGAAAATGCCTACGTGCATGCATGAACATGTATAGATCCGCAGAATCCAATTTCGTTAATCACGTAAGCAACCAAAGATTGTACAATAAAGCAAATATTCCTAGAATAGATAATTTCATAATTAAATTAATAAGAGAACATTATATACAAGCGAGTAAAATAAAACAGAATAGCTTAAGTGCGTTATATCCTAATCCATTGTATTACGAAAAAACACGAGCAACCGGATTTATACCCCCCGAAGGTTTTCTATATCTAGATAACAAAGGGTACATACAGGATAGCAAAAACGTATATATCATTATCCGAGACATAACAATAACAAGAAATTAGAATACCCTAAATTTTCGAGTAGCAACGATACCAGCATAGCATGGCGTTACGATACTACAATACCGAACAAAGAAAAACTAAAAAAAAAGATAAACAAATCAAAATATTGGTGGCTCAATGAGATATGACTCAAGCAAGCATAGTTTTACTCATATTCTTAGGTATAAGTTAGTGTAGACAAATTTAGTGCAGACATACCCACACACGCAACACAGACACACACACCTCACACACTGTAACATAATACACACACGTACACAAGTAACGAGCGAAAACGAAGTATATTCTCCCATACAATTATTTATTCTAGCCCTATTATTTTATCTTATTCACCAAACCAGATAAAAAATCCAGTTTTTTGTTATCGTGGGACTTCCTTTTCTTTACTGGAATACAAAATCATAAAATAAATATGGAACAACGGTTACAACATCTACTCTGTAGAATGACACGTTTACTGAAACTTAAAACAGAAACATTGTATTGACTATAGAACTTATTCTACAAAATTGTACGAGGCGGCGAGAGTACTAGATACCGTACCGCCCAATTAAATCTAATAGGTTAAATGTTTTTTCTTAGTTTATTGTAACATTTCAAATGATGTATCATTGTATAGCAGTCCCAAAATAAACTAATTAAAAAAAAAAAAGATCAGTTTGCAGCAATCACGGAGGTCAAGCAACGTTAACCGGAGTCGCGACTTGGATGGGTGACTGCTTGGAAATTTCCGAAAAAAAAATTCCCGAGATTTTTTTTTGCGAAAAATGTTTTTTAAAATGTTACAAAAATATTGTTTTGTTTATTGTAATTATGTGGTGTAATAATATTTATGTAAATATTTTGGGAAAATTCATAACATTGCAATGTTGCTGGGACGTTTCAAGGCAATATTGTAAAAAGCGGACATCTTAATCCTTAAACACACCGATCCTGTAAAATACGGAAACACATTTTTGGGTCTGGGAGACTTTTTCAACTTTGAGAAGCTATAATTTTGATTACAATCAGTATTTTTCTACGATTTTTTTTTTTTTTAATAAAAGTTCAAAATCTCAGGAGTGTGACTGCGTAATCGGCATTGCCGACAAATAATTTATTGTGAAGTTATAAAAGCAAAACCATTAAGTAAAAATGAAAAATTGGTCAAAAATCCACTTTTCCTTCAAAAAATCATATCTTTGCAACAACAAACTTTTAAGGACTTTCAAATACGGCGTTTTAAAGCTAAAGAGTCACACTTTCAAAATAAAATTTGGCAAAGTCATTTCTTTTAAAAAGTATAATTATGTAACATGGAGAATATGAGGTATTTTTAGGCATCTGAAAATCCCATAAAAAAAAAAATCATATCTTTGCAACAAAAAACTTTAAAGAACTTTACAATACGGCGTTTTAAAGCCAAAGATTCATACTTTCAAAAAAAATTGTATTATTGTCATTTCTATTAAAAAATGTACTTATGTAACAAGGCGAATATGAGAAATTTTTGATTAAATCGTGTCTAAAATTGAAAACTGATGTGTTTTATGATATATTTCGGAAAAACTCTTTTTTCTACAACATTTTATAGTATTCCAACTTTAAACAGAGTATATGCGAGTAACATCTGCAAATCGACCTGTTCGAACGTATTTTGTCCAGTTTTTTTATGTAAAATACTCACAAAAAAAGTTTCACTTACACACTATATGGGTCGCATTGACCCTAACAAAACTTTGCTGCCGTGCCGTTCGAATTCTAGTTGACCAAAAAAGTTGATCAATTATATCAATTGAAAGAGGAAATTTCAAACTTTTTTTACGTCTTGGTCCAAACCTCCTATCTCATTCCGTCTTCACATAGCAAGCGTTCAAAACTTCATATGGGGTCTCTCAGACCCACTTACGTGTTTAAGGGTTAATGTTGCTGCAATCTTCCAGCAATGTTGCAGCAATGTTTCACTATCAATATGCAATATTACAATGTTTCAATGAAATCATTCTGTAATGTTCTTGCATCTCTCTGTGCTGTATAGGTTCATAAATCATCGTTAAAAAACAATTTGCAGAAGTTACAGAGGTTCAGCAACGTTTAGCACGATTAAATTGGATGGCTGACCGCTTGAAAATTTCTGAAAAAAATTCTCCGAAAGAGAATTTAATATTAATATTTACATAAAGATTTCAAAGAAATTTGTGTACATGTTAAATAAATATTGAATCAATGTTGAAACCAATGTCTATAAGACATTGATTCAAGGGACATTATAGACATTGCTGCAATGTCTCATCAATAATGTATCAATATTTCACAATGTTGCTGCAATATTTGCAATCTTGCGATTCAATATTGCTGAGATGTTGATACAATATTAGTGTGCTGTATGGAAGAAGAGAAGAGTTTTATCTAGAATTATTTGGGTACAATTACAAATTACCGTGTGCATTTTAAAGCGCTAGTGCAAGTACAAATCAATTTAATCAAGTCTTGAATTTTAAAAGGGGAGATTGCCATGTTAGAGAAAAAATGTCACGAGTCTAACCAGACATATCTTTCAGCTAAACTTAAGTAACAAAAATGGAATTTGGAAGATGAAGATGAATTGTTAAAGGAGTGAATGAAGTAGCCATATATGCAGATTATCTTATATAGAAGTGATTACTTACTACTTGCTGATTGCTCGGTTAGTCGGTAAGAGCGCTCTTGAATTTCATTCACTTGAATTTAAAATTGCACACCAAAACTTAAGGGTGGACAGAAGTTTAATGAGACTGAAAGTGAGTGCTAAGAAAATAGTGAGAGCGAGAATCGAGGAAGATGTTCAGATTCCTTGGTAGGAGATGGAGGAGATGAAAATTAAGGAACTCATTTAAGTCCTCAGAAAAATCAGAAGAAGCAATCGTGGAAAAAATAATAACAATGATGTTCAAGTTTCTTAAAGTCACGGCTTATATAGGAATTTCCGAAAAGAGGTGGGAGTAGACTTGTTAGGTCTTAGGTGGGATGTGAGTTTCACTTTTCTCACTGGCGGATCTTTGCAATTGGTAGGTCGTTTTCATTTTAGGAAGTTAAGGTTTATCTATTGGAAGGTTTGTTACCACTCTTAGCTGTTGCATATTAAGATAAATCATTATTGGCTCTGTGTTTCACTGTCTCTACCCAAATCGTCTCGTTAGATTTTGGAGAGGGATACGAGCTGTTGCATTCCCCTTCCAAGCTGTCTAATTGTTTTCAAAAACACATGATTTATAAATTCAAATGAGACAAGAAGAGCTTCAGGGCCGTGCAGGGTGTTGTGCGCCAATACAAAATAAATACCAATGTAAATAAAGTAAACGTTTCGACTATTTAATAACTAGTCATCTTCAGTACAATGTTTGAATCTATAAAATCGAAACAATTAAATAGCAAATCATATCACATACTTAAAGCAACATTAATCAATAAATTAAGATCTTACCGGATATATCTGCGATATCAGCTTACGCAAACGTACCACATTGAAACGTGCTTAACAAAAAGTGTCGAAAAGCGTCTTGGTTCGAGATGTATCCTCGAGGAACAAGCGAAGGGGCATCGTTTTCGGAACATAAGTCTAAGTAAGACCGTACAAAAAAAAAGGAGAAAAAAGACATGATTTATGTTTCTATTTTGTTTTTCTAATCATAAATCGTGTAAGAATTTGCGCATATATATTTATAAGCCAGGCCCAAGAATTTTTATTAGGGTTTTTATTTACGATTCTTTTCTGGTGCCGCAACTCGATATTATGTCACCAGGATCAAATAAAAAAGAACTGAAGTTCATTTGTTTAGAACTTTACCTTGTTTATCCTTGCAGATTGTACAAAGTGGACAAATAATGTTTTTTGGTTTCTGATGCTTTTCAATAATTTCTCTTTTAAGAAAATTATGTGATCGCGCGTTCGAGAAAAGAAACATCTGGTGAAGACCTTCGAACGTAACATAAACAATAGTAAGTTAAATCCGAACTCACGAAAATGTCAAACATAATTTAAGACTGCTAACCTTATGTTTAAATAGTTATTTTTTAAATAGATAGAATAGAAACTAATTACAATGCTTTTCATATATCGAACACAACAAATTAATAATTATGTCTATTTTAACTAAATACAGCACGTATTATTTGATGAGTTATAATAGCACTGACATTGAAATTCGACATTGGAAAAATTGGCTAAATCTTTTACTATTAATTATTTTTATTAAAAAATAAAAATTAAATACTTCTAGAAGAATTCTTATTGTATAGAATTACATTATGTGCTCAAAATACCAAAAGAAAATTGGTACAAAAGTTTTCTTTTACAATATTACGTTTACTATGTTTATCGCGTATAATATTATTTATATATGTTTATATTATACATTAGATAAGTACATATCTTATATCACGTGTACATCATACTTGATATAAAAATGCTATTATTGTCACATTAAAATTAATAATATTAATTGATCGAGAAATTAATAATACTAATTTTGAGATGTTCAAGTTAAAAACAATTTTGATTTGTGCATTTTATTATTTGACATAGAACCACATGAACCACAAAATTGGAATTAATATAAAAAATTTTTTAAATATTGGTACATGTGTGTTATCTTCATTGTCAAATCTTTTACAAATATTGTTTATAAAACAAAAACATTTGTCTTTTTAAAAAATATTATGATTGCAATATTTTGTTATATAAGAATCATGTCATTATTAAGTACAGTCAATAACACAAAAACGTGTGTTATTTAATATTAGTAATATATTAAGTTAAAATGCTTTGTCGTGTGCGGTGCATTTGTGGGTATAGAATAAAACGGACTTCGATGCCTGCGATCATAATTCGTCGCCTGCGGGTCGCCTACCTGCCGGTTGTGGACTTCTGCAATCTTGGCGCATCTGGTTGCAATCCTGGCGGCCGCGTTTGGCGTCAGTCGCCGATTCATCAGGATTCACTGACGCAAATGGACGATGGATTTTCCCACCAAAATCTTTCCACCAATAAGAGAGCAGGTTGAAATTTTCCGATATAAAGCGAGCACAGGATCGAGGAAAACATCAGACCGATATTAGTCGCGCAATAAGCTAAGGAGAAGGTGAAGTTGTGAAGGGAGATTTAAGTATTTCGCGATTCAGTGGATCCAGTCGACTCAGAGCTGTGAGCAGCAGCTACGTATTTGATCCCCTTGAAAATGTATATGACTAAAGATTCCATGACATTTTTCTCTTTTGATTAAATAATTCATAAAAACATTTTTTGTTATATGACTAAAGTCTAATTTTCCATTACTAGAGCACTTTTCGTTGCTGATTAAGTTTGATTAGATAGCCGGACTTTCCATTTTTGGAGGTTTACTTTCGTATTTTTAAAAATTCTCCAAAAGATGAAAATGCGTCAGCTCTATAAATAGCCTCAGAAACTACAGCAGCAGTTCTTCAATTCTTGTAAATGTAAAACCACGCATATACAATTGTAAATTACAATTAAACAATTATTGTAAAAAACATAAAGGAAATAAATTCTTTTTTTGAAATATTAAAATTGACGAATCTTACAGGGCCATGATCCCGCGGCGTTGTCGCGGATTGTCAGGCAGTACTAGAATAAAGATCATCAAAGCGAAAACACAGCGTGACATTAATTTATCATCCTGACTCTACATGCTTTGAAGGCTAAGATCAGTTCGCTTTAGTTATCGTGTTACAGCCGGATGTAAACAAAATGAGTGCAGCATACGTAAGTCGTTTTGAAACAATACTTTTATAATTTTATATAGTCACCCAAAAGGACCAAAATTGCATGCACCTGCTGCTCGTTATATGAGAAGCAGTTCAACTTGAAATGGTTAAAACGTCATAAAGAGATAAAAAGTGCCGACGATCTGTCTAAAAAAGGCCGAGAGCACTCTACATCAGAAAGAGACGATAAAGTGAGTGTCAAGGATTCTGAGAAAAATCTAACTCGCACCCTCGATATAATTATGTCAAGCTCAGAAAATATTGTCCAAAAAGAATAGAAATAATAAGAGATGTAAATGTGAGAACAATAAAATGTCGATTACTTGCTTTTTTTATTACGGCTGGCAAAGTACAAGACTCAAACCATTTTTAAAGCCATTACATATTGAAAAATGTTTAGAATGGGCCAAAACTAATATCTATCGAAAAAAGTAACATGATAAAATTTTTAAATAATTTATTTAAAAAATATTATTGACGTGGATGGGTAAAAATAATTTTTTTGTAAAACTTTAATTTGTATAAAACATTTTTAGATATTTTCAATAATTTTTAAAATATACTGAAAGAAAACCGTTTTGTATAAAGGAGTTTTACTCTTCAAATCCGTTTTTAAGCAGCACGATATTTTTTAAATTCATCTATTTACGTAATCTATATATGTACAAAGTTTCATTAAAATCAGAATTTAACATTTTTCAAAATTCTTTTATTAGTTGCCTTCCGTTTACTTTAAATCTTCTATACAGTAATATTTTCTCCTATGCAATAATAAACGATTTAATTCTTTAATCATAAAGAGTGATGTCAATAGAAAGCTAGACACAGATTCTTTACATTGTAAGATTTGTCATTTGTCATTGTAAGTTTTTTAATAATTAAAAAAAAAATTACTTATTTCCTTTTTGTTTTATACAATAATTGCTTAATTGTAATTTACAATTATATATGCGCGGTTTTACGTGTACGAGAATTGAGGAACTGCCTCTGCAGTTCTCGAGGTCCCTATTTATATGACTATGACATTACGGATTTCCATCTTTTAGAACATTTCTTAAAATGGTATAAACCTTTCTATTGAGGATAATCCTTTGGAAGATCCGGTTATCTAATCAAGCAACGAAAAGTGTTTTAGTAATGGAAATCAGACAGTCATAGGTATATCGAAAAATATTTTTAAGAATTATCAAAAAAGGAAAACCCGTACAGCACAAAATCTTGCAGCAATATTGCAATGTTGCACGTTGCAATGCAATGTTGCATAAACATTACATAGATATTTTTTTGCAATATTACTTCAGCAATATTGCAGCATTATTTAAAAAATATTATGAAAAATATAATGATTATTCTATTGTATTATAAATACATGGCCATTTAATAAGAATTGCTTCTATAACTTTTAAACTTTAAAAATTCTTAAATGAAATATGTTATATTATTACACATATAAATTGGCATATTAGTCTTTATATATGAGTAATATTAAAACTTCCTATAATAGATCGATGCGTTTTTTTAGAACAATTTTAATTACTTTGTATATTAAGAATATTATGTCAAGTTGTATACGAGGTGTGTTCAAAAAGTATCGCGAATTTTGTGTTTTTTCAAAAATTATTTATTTATTCATGAATATCTATTTTGTCCCCTTCAAAGTAATCCCCATGAGATATTATACACTTGTGCCAACGGTTTTTCCAATCTTCGAAGCACTTCAAAAAATCATTTTTTTTTATCTTGTTCAGCTCCTCCTTCGATGCCGTCTTTATCTCGTCAAGCGTAGCGTAACGTCGTCCTTTCATGGGCCTCTTCAGTTTAGGGAACAAGAAAAAGTCACAGGGGGCCAGATCTGGGGAATACGGTGGCTGCGGCATCATTAGTGTGTTGTTTTTGGCCAAAAAGTCGCGCACAAGCAACGATGTGTGAGCAGGGGCGTTTGGTACGAATTTCGCGGCGACCCGTCTCATGCCCAAATCATTGATAAAAATCGAATGGCACGAGCCAATCGATATGTTTAGGTCCTCAGCAACTTCTCTAACGGTGATTCGACGATTGGCCAATACCATTTTCTCCACTTCATTAATTTTTTCGTCTGTTGTTGAAGTGCTCGGGCGTCCGGCACGCTCTTCGTCGTTCACATCTTCTCGGCCTTCTGAGAACATTTCGTACCACCGATAAACGTTGCTTCGGTCCAAGGTAGCTTCTCCGTATGCCACAGTCAACATTCGGAATGCATCCGCGCACTTAATTTCGTTTTTCACACAAAATTTGATACAGGTTCTTTGATCCATTTTTTTGAATAGGTAAAAATCGAAGACGATCCAAAACACGTGCAAGCAAAGCAGCTGTCAACAATTAAGTGAACATTCAAAATGGCCGAGCTTGTCGGCATAAGTGAGAGACATGAGTACCAACATAACGCCACAAAAAGATCGAAATTCGAATATACGTAACCCGCAAAAATTCAAAATTCGCGATACTTTTTGAACACACCTCGTATAATCCATGAGAAAGGTCTTGCGTACAATGGAGAAATAAAAATGATTATTAAATATTAGAAACAAAAAAATTAAAAATACAGATTAACGAGGGAAGATCAAGAAAAAGTAGAAAAAAGTTAATTTTTGTCAATTTTTTTACGGCATAAAACTTTCAATGAACTGTCCATAACTTTTCTCACATATTTCTTATTATTCATAGATGTAGAATTATAAGAAATATGTAAGAAAAGTTATGGACAGTTTATTAAAAGTCTTGTGCCGCAAAAAAGTTTATAAAAATCAGCTTTTTTCCGCCGATTACATGACCTTTCCCTCTTAAATGTAAAACGCACAGTAAATATAATATTTTATGCCTTATTTGTATCTATTGTGCTTTTTGTTTAATATTTCTAATTTTTTCTAATTTTTTGTATGTCTGATATTTAATCCATACAATACATAAGTTAGCAGTAATTAACATTCCAATGTTACAGCAATGTTGCTGCAATATTGCTGCAAGTATTCTTCCATTGCTGTACACTGTGTAACGTTTTGCTGCAATATTATTGCAAGTATTCCTCCATTGTATAATATTGCATAATAATATTGCAGAGTATAATATTGCATAAACGTTATATTACAATGTTGCTGCTACATTACGTGCAATGTTTTAGCAATATTGTTAAATCGGACATTTTACCGTTGCTGCAATATTGCTGAAACATTGCAGCAATATTTCGCAACATTTTTGCAATATTACAATCTTGCGATGAATTATTTCTGCAATGTTGCTGCAATATTTTTGTGCTGTACAAAAATGTCATAGAATCCTTTAGTTATATACAATTTTAAGGGGAATACGTGACCGCTGCTCCACAACATATATATTAATATATTCTTGTAATAAGTTTTCAGAACAGAAATAATTGTAACAAGCATGTATTCTCGTCGACGGATCGCTCGCTTATTTTGAATCTTATTGCATATCCTTGAGAACTCAGTATCTGCGACGGACCGTTGACGCGAAGTAACATGTATTTTACGTTCAACTCGGAACAAAGACAAAACGCGGTTTAGAAGGACAGCTGTTTTTGACACAAACATTACCATAAATGATAAGGTCAATTTTTTATCAGCATTGGTGAAGATTCAAAAAGATTTATTGACTTCAAAAACCGCCCGAAGAATCTCGAAGCCTCGTAAGCTATAAGACAGCCGCTTCCTCGCATTAGGATTAGAGCAACGATCTCCGGGCCGCTATTGACATGCGTACTGTCCGCAACGAGTTCGCCCGACCCCGATTTCCAAATTTCAAACTTTCTACTGCGCTGCAAGCTCATGCGAGTTTAATTATTAATTAATTTCATTTTGCTTCTTACTTGTGTGAGCATTGACTGCTCCTTTTAATACTCTATGTGATTAATAATTTCTTTGTTATTTTTCCTCCTTTGATTAGATGTTTCTTAAGTGCATATTTTGTTATATGATTAAGTCTGAATAGAAGATCGATTGAGTTCTTTATTATTTTTCCTCCTTTAATTATGTCTCTTGAGAGCATATTTTATCATTAGAAAATTGGCTAACTTCCTTATTATTTTTTCTCCTTTAATTAGACGATTTGTAGAAATAAATTTTGATAGAATGATTGATTGTTTTATTTTGACTAAATAATTCTTAAGAGTGAATATACCTTTGTTACACAGCCCTATAAATAGGGATCCCGAGAAAACCAGCAGCAGTTCCCCTGTTTAAGCACTATTGTAAACTACGCATACATTATTGTAATCCACAATTAAAGTGATTATTGTAATAAGAAAAAAAAATAAATTCTTTATTTTTAAAACATTAAACTTGGTGATTCTTACACTTGCACGATTTGTTTTTTTTTTGTATTATAATTAATTTTTTTTGTGATTAGAAAATTGTACTGTCAAAAATTTGAATTTGCGCTTTTTCTCATTCTCTCTTTCCTAAGTCCACACTCATCACTGTACGTGCACAATCGGCGGACGTTTCTCGAACAATATTTGAGTAACGTTACGGTCTGCAATTTAGACCATCTTTAGTATGAATAAAATCTATGAAAAATTAAAAATATTGATATCATAATCACTTTGCACAATTAAAATTTATTGGACTAATTGTGGATAATTTTACACATGAAGATAAATTATAGTAATAACTTTTTTGTTTTACATTAAAAAACTTAATTACATTAATATTTAATGAAAGATATAGTAAAAAGATAATTTATTTAATAATTAAATGTAATTTAAATAGTTTTAAATTAAAAAATTGTTTTCTTTATTGCTGTCATAAAGAAAGTGTAACGACGTGAAATTCATATCGCGTATGCACATACGGATGCAATACATGCATCATAAAGAATAAGCGACGGCTGAATGGCACGGCACAATAAGACGCAAAAAAGGGAGAACAAAGGAGAGAACAAAAAAGAGAAAATTTCGAATATTAGGAAAAACCTCAAGTATTTTCTGTTGACACGCAACATTATCCGACGACAAGGCGTCATTCGGACAATGCGGCGCGGCGCCAATATTGCAATTGTAAATACATTAAATTGTAAGCAACCATCCTTAAGATAATATTAGCGTCGCTAGTCCTGGCACCTCGGCAATCGTCTTCAGCCTCGTCTCTCATTCGCCATACTTAAGATCTGAAGATTCGGATTGCCTAATTGGGGCAAGGATTTCGGAAATTGGAACCAGGCGAAGCGAAAACGTGGCAATTTGGAATTTTATAAAAAAAAGGTTTTTGGAAAGTTCTTCGGTACCTATTCCGCTCATTTTTGTCGAAGTCGACATTATTCAAGTTCTCTCTCTCTCTCTCTCTCTCTCTCTCTCTCTCTCTCTCTCTGCTGTGCCTCCGCGAGCCGTATATATCATATTTATTTTTTTAACTTATTAGGCTTTAGGCTTTGCATAGGCGCGAGTCGCAATTGCGCCTCTAGATATTCGCTTATTCACAAAACATAGTATCTCTATCTCAAAGAGCGAAATACGCTCCTGGGCCAATTCCGGCGATAAAGGGTGCGATCACTCCATGGCGTTGTTGCCTCTTGCTCAGCGAGAAAAATATTATCATTCAACTCACACGAACAATATTACGCAAAAGTGTCATAAGCTCTTGTAATCGTGACAGTTTTTTGAATAAACACTAAAACGAAACTACAATGGTGAAAATTAAGTTTCTTCCCGCTGAACAGAAGGAATATCGAGATGGCTGTTAAACCTTCTCCTGATTTCCATTAAACCAACTTCTTTCTCATTCAGATAGTCTTAGTGAAGAAAAAATATAATACACATCTAAATATAAAGTTTCATTTATAAATGTAAAGTTTTTAATGGATAAGTGCCAATTTAATAAAATATTTTTAATCAAATTTTTGAAACAACATTAAAAAGTTTAATCGATGATAATATATAAAGCTACATGACTATAACATTTACGATATATTTTATTAATGTTTGTGTAATAAATAAACGTTGCTATCAAAAATATTGTTTTATTGTATTCTGTTGTGTTTATTAATAAAATGTTTATAGACTTGCATCTTGATTTGATTAGAAACGTCATTATTAAGCCTCTATATCTCATCAACAGTGTAATCCTTTTATAAAGGTTCTTCTATATTTTTTTTTAATATTTTTTGAGTTTCATATATTTTGTCGCCAATATTATTAAATAGTAAATTTTTAATATTAGTTTAAAAGATCAATTAGAAACACTTTTTTAAACAACAGCTTATATCGATCCGATAAAAGCTTTTATTGGATCAATATGAGCTGTTGTGATATAATAGTTATAAATGGAACTTTATTCAAATATATACATATACATGTTCAAGGGCAATTTGACCAGATTATAATTAATTTGATATATCAAGAAGATAAAGGATTGTTTCGGATTAACTCAAACAGAATTCAAATGAATCCAGAGAAAAGAAGAGATTAAAGTAAAGGATTGTTTCTGATTAACTCGAACAGAATTCAAGTGAATCCAGAGAAAAGAGGTGAAATTAAAGATTCTTTGGGATTAACATGAACAAAGTTCGAATAAATCCAGAGAAAGGATTGAAAATAAAGATTCTTTCAAATTAACACGAACAGAGTTAACACAAACAGAGTTTGAGTGAATCCACAGAAAAGATTAAAATTAAAGATCCTTTCGGATTAACACAAACAGAGTTCGAGAGAATCCAGAGAAAGGATTGAAATTAAAGATCCTTTCGAATAAACACGAACAGAGTTCGAGTGAATCCAGAGAAAGGATTGAAATTAAAGATTTTTTCGGATTAACACAAACAGAGTTCGAGTGAATCCACAGAAAGGATTAAAATTAAAGATCCTTTAGGATTAACACAAACATAGTTCAAGAGAATCCAGAGAAAGGATTGAAATTAAAGATCCTTTCGGATTAACACTAACAGAATTCAAGAGAATCCAGAGAAAGGATTGAAATTAAAGATCCTTTCGAATTAACACGAACAGAGTTCGAGTGAATCCAGAAAAAGGATTGAAATTAAAGATCCTTTCGGATTAACACGAACAGAGTTCGAGTGAATCCAGAGAAAGGATTGAATTTAAAGATTCTTTCAAATTAACACGAACAGAGTTCGAGTGAATCCAGAAAAAAGATTGAAATTATAGATCCTTTCGGATTAACACGAACAAAGTTCGAGTGAATCCAGAGAAAGGATTGAAATTAAAGATCTTTTCGGATTAACACGAACAGAATTCAAGAGAATTCAGAGAAAGGATTGAAATTAAAGATCCTTTCGAATTAACACGAACAGAGTTCGAGTGAATCCAGAGAAAGGATTGAAATTAAAGATTTTTTCGGATTAACACGAACAAAATTCAAGAGAATCCAGAGAAAGGATTGAAATTGAAGATCCTTTCGGATTAACACGAACAGAGTTCGAGTGAATCCAAAAAAGGATTGAAATTAAAGATTCTTTCAGATTAACACGAACAAAGTTCGAGTGAATTCAGAGATAGGAGTGAAATTAAAGGTTCTTTCGGATTAACACGAACAGAGTTCAAGTGAATCCAGAGAAAAGAAGAAGGAGAGTGGGAGAGAGGGAGAGAGAGAAAAGGTGGAAAGAGTTGAGAAGGGAAGAGAAATGAATTTATAAAGTATATATATGTTTATAACAAAGTTGCTCGCAAGAAAGAGAAAAGGTGGTCAGAAAACAAGAACAAATAAAGAAATAAACGGGTAATTCGGAACTTACTATTTGGTAGTGGTAGTGTTGGTGTTGGTGGTATAATGATGGCGCAAACAATGTGTGACCCTTGGGCCCGCAGGTTTAGAATCTAGTGCGTGCCCCAGCGGGAGACGACTGGTCCGGTCGAGTAGGCCGGCGGGTAGGTAGCACAATTCGTGAGACCTAAAGTTAGTTTTTACTTGTCGACCGAGAGTTATAGATTGATGTTGAAGACCGCGGATCCGAGAGTCACAGACTCGGACATACAAGATGTCACGGACTGTGGATCGGATGAAGATTGAATAAGAACTGCGCTCTCCGTTAGAAAACTCGTCTATTTATACCGTTTTCGTATGTGATTTTCTTTGTCCTTTGAAGGGCTGTGTGCACCAATTTACTTATAATACGCCCACATGCAATATTCAGTTTTATGACTTTTTTATATTTCTCGGTAATTGTTATCCTGAGAGAGAGCGGCAGGTTTTACAATGAACTCCGGCGTCGAGCAACGGTATCATTTCAAACTCCCCAGAAATTATTAAATTTATGGTTTCTTAATTTGTGACATCCTATGTGTCACCGTATTCTTAGAATCGGGGCGAGATTATAATATTAAATGAATCATTGTTGCTCAACCCCCGATTTATTAGTACATCCGCTGTTTATGAAGAAAAAAAATTGGTACTCCACAGAACGTATCAATATTATTGACTATTATTTATTATTTGTGTTCTTCATTATTCGCATTATTTTTTTATTTGCATTAGTTTTAATTGTATTACTTCATTCGCATTATTCTTTCTTTTATCATTATCTACGTATTAATTTTTTTCTTATTGTTACATTATATCTAATAAAAAACTAAAAAAGTAAAACTTTGATAATAGCTCCATATTCTTATTTCATTTTTACCGCTTTTATACGGCCGAAGAGTGCAAATAAATTTCTAGAAATACCACAAAAATTATATTTATTTTCACTTTTACTTTACCTATACATTTATGGTTATAGTTATTAAAAACATAATAAAATGAATTAAAAAAGAAGTTAAATAATAAAATTTAATAACAAATATAATAAATTAAATAATAAAATAAATAGAAAACAATAATTTGAATTGCTAATTTGAATGAAATTTTATTTACTAAATAAAACTTTATTTATAACTTTTATTTGTGTTATGTAAATAACAAATAATGAATAAAATTTTATTTACAAATAGTAAATAAATTTTCATTTGACTACAAATTTTATTCGAAAATATTTTATTCCAGATAGAAGAATAAATTTTTATTTGAATAGAAAATTATTTTTCATTCATAAATAATTTTTTATTCGGAAATATTTTTATTTGAGATAGACAAATAAATTTTTATTCGAATAAAAAATTATTTGTTCTTTATAAATAAAACTTTATTTGTTATTCATTATTCCTTATTCGAAAAATTGCCCATATCTGCATTTTAAACATTTGACAATAATGCTAACTTTTTACTTATTTATTTATTATATCAGTTATAAAAAAAGGAACTTTAGCTCATTGTTAAAAGTATCTAAAAAATAATAACAAATAATAATAATTATTGGAAATGTCACAAATATTTTATGGCAGAATATTTTATGTACTAATAAGAACATTTTGTCGATCAAGCTAACGTCGTTTTGCGAAGTAATCTCGGGAAATCTCAGGCTATAATAGTCCAAGACCCTTCCAAGGGAATGCTAAGTAGACAAACGACAAGTGGAAACTCGAGGAATCTGAGGAATCCATTAAAAAAAAAGGAAAAGTATAGTATGGAAGAGGAAAAAAACTGTAGAGGGAAAAACCAGAAGTGGGAGGGTTACGTATGAGTGAATGAGTGAGTAAACGAGCGGAATGATCCAAAGGAGAGGGAATGGAGAGAAAGAGAGAGAGAGAGAGAGAGAGAGAGAGAGAGAGAGAGAGAGAGAGAGAGAGACAGAATAAGAGGTGGAGGGAGGAAGAGAGAAGAAAAGATGCGAAGAGGAGAGAAACACAGAGAAAGACGAAAGATCGAACAGTCGTGGAAATGGCATCCTCTTCGCGCGAGCGTTTCTCGGTGCATCCGGTGTAGGCTGAGGCGTTACAGTTGAAGCGTCTCTCACTTCTCGTGCTGATTCGTACGGTTGAGTCACATAGAGAAGCGCGTATGAACGGCAGTCCCAGCCGTGCGTTCGCGTTCATCGCACACATCTCGCGCGCGAAACAGTGCGAAGTATAATCACATTAATAGCGATGTAGCCTCGGGCAGGACTGTAAAATCGATCGGCCAAAAGTTCCTTGATTATTTACAAAGATAACACGATAATTTAATTTGAAATTTTTGCGGTGTAAATTTCTACGTAGAATGATTCGCATGCGAGGATAATAACTCAAGCATTAAATAGCAACTATTTCCGTTCTACGCGAACGCTAATAGCATTCACATGACCGCCAACTGTTCAAATCTGCAGACGTAAACGCAATTTAAGACAAAAGAAGAGACGAAACGTAAACAAGGAAGTAGAATCGAGTGCAAGTATTAATCTGCATAAAACTTCAGAGCACAGATTTAAACACGTATTTAAAAGAACTTAAAATTAACTTAAATATTATTTCAAATAATCTAAGAGCAAAGAGGAAGGTCGGAAGAAATTCTTTTTGAAGAAAGGAAAGACCAATCGGCGATACGTGAATTATATTTTTACTGAAATGAGGGAGAAAAAGAGAGAAAAATGTACAAAGAAGAAAGAAGAAATGACGCATGGATAAAATGAAAACCACAGTTGCAGTTTTGAAACGTAATTGTAAAGTGATGGAAGTGATAATCAGCGAGTAGCAATTTGGACATTGTTGAACAAAACATTGAAGGATGTTCAAAGAAGGGATAATAATAAGGGGAGATCGTTTGCTTTTAATAAACGAGTAATTTATATTTTTACGTAATTATGTCCACGATTAGGCTCGTTTTGCTTGGTCTGACATTATCCCTGATAAAAACGTCGTCGGAGTCACACCTGGCAAAATGTTGCCCGCCAGGAGAGATTTTCTCAGGATATTCCACCGTAGAGTGCGTTTCAGTACCGAAGAACGCGAGAGAGCTTTACGTTAACTATTGGAATATCACTGCAGAGTTCCAAGGAATTCCTCAGTGCGATAAATCAGAGGATCTTATGACAACGCCACTCAACGATCTCAAGTCTAACAATTTTTTAGAGGTAAATTATAATTAGAGAAAAGTCATCAATACCGGCAAAGACCTCTTAAAGTGACATCTCCTTATTTTTAAGAAACCAGATAGCGAGCTGACATTATTTACAGATATTATGTCATAACGTCTTTAACGACGTTTTGATATAAAAATGACAATAAATCACGTCAGCTTGCAACTTGAGATTGTACTGTATTAATATTAATAAGAACATTATTTGCTTAACTAAAAATAATTAAAGAAATAAAAACCTATAGTTCATATATTCATGGCTTCGTTTTATGTAACGTCTGCTAAAAACGAATTTTTGAAAAACAAGAAATTAAAATTTGCACAATTTTATTATGCAAATTGCATAGTTCAAATATAAATATACATATATTCACTATTAATAATATTGTAATTAATAATATTGGAATATATTATGTGTTTATATCTTTCTAAAACTATTTGTTCATACTTTCCTCATTCATATTTTTCTTGCAGTGCGGTTTGGTATTTAAAATTATTGTTCAGCATAAATCGGTTTATCTTTTCGTGGAAATAGACAATAACTACAAAATCTTCAATTGTGTACAGATTACAATATTATACAGATATTTCATAATTTCTTTACTTTTTTTGATACATTAAGGTAGGAAAAATAGCATTGAGCACGACAAGTTCACATATACACTAATAAGCAAAAAAAAAAAACGTGTAAAATGAAAAAGTTTAATTCTAACATTTTATTTTTATAAACTTTATTTTTTAATGTACAAAAACATATGTTATTATTAAGTTTATCAATTTCTTTTATAGTTAACTCCTCCCCTACAGGGCTGTCTGAATTCCGCAATGTTTACATTATTGTTTACTGTGACAGTTTTAAGACTTAATTTCTTAAATGTTCTTTTCAAGCTATGTTGTGAAAATATTAATTATTACAAAATACAAAGCAATATTAAATAGTGTAAACATTGCTATATCATATCTGATCAAAATCACTAATTTGTATACGTGTTTTTAATTTTCTTTTAAGAATTATTATTCAAAAACGATGCGCAGTATTTATGATTTTTCTCTATTGAATTGATCCTCTTTACTAAAAGACCACGATGCTTTGGTTGACAAGGTAGAAATCAACTGCCTTAAAGAAAAAGTATAAAGAGAAAGATATTTCTTTAGTAAATGCGTAATAAAAATTTATAATAGAAAATTTAATATAAAACAGATAATACAATCTTTTTCAAAATAAAGTAATATTTTAATTCCAATTGTGTTTTATTTAATTTAAATATTTTTTGCTTTTATTGTTATGATGAACTGTAATACTTTGATGATTGACGAGATGGAAATCAAGTTTTCAACAACAACAACAAAAAAAAAAAATATATATATATAGAAAGAAAAATGTGTTTTTAATAAAAAAATAAAATAAAATTTGTTATTGGATATACAAAATATAAAAAAAAGTAAAAAAAAAAATATTTTTTAAGTAATATTGTTTATTTTTCTCTAATTTTGTCCTAATTTTCTTTATTTTTATTGTTAGGAAGAAAAGTACATACCTTAGTACTCGATAAGATAAAACTCAAGTATCTTTAATAAAGCAATAAAAAGAAAAATGCGGTTTCCTTTTCTACACTGTTGGAAAATTTATGTACTTTTGTGAAAAAATTTGCTGGTTAAAGTTTTTATGTTAAATAATGTATATATTTATGTATAAATTTAAATAAATTTCACATGTCTGCTATGTTAACGAAACTTGACAGATATAAAATGTAAAATTGTGAAAATGATTTAAAAAATATGTTAAAATATTATAACATATTTTTTAAATCATGTTTATAATTTGACATTTTGTATTTGTTAAAATTTACATTAAAAGTATTACACTGTAACAGAAGTGGAGATAATTGTGCCATACCTTTTTACTATTCTTCTGTTAATTTCGTCATAAAAATTATACTCGGGCAAATGGAAGGAGTGGTTAATAATTAATGAGAAAGTAGTTAATTAAAAGTTGTACACACAACTAACTTCAAATTTCGATTAAGATTACGTTTCTTTTTTGTTGAGATATTAACGCAATATTAACGTTATTATTTAACACATTCAGATTATGTTAAATTAACACAAAATTTCGAGTAAATTGTTTAGGACATGTAATTTATGTTAAATTTAACACAGTTTTTCCAATCGTGTATAATAGAACATATAATAAAAACTTATAATAAAACACGTAATTTATAGAATAACAGATACTTTCTTTTATAATTAAGTAATATTATTTATTCATTTTAGTTATGTAAATTATGCTAATTGTTTTCGTTTTACAAATACTCGCAATCTTTAATATATAACCACTCCCTCATTCAATATTAACCGCTCCTTCAATTTGTCCGAGTATATTTAGGTGTGTCTCATTTTTTCACAAGAATGTATAATGAAAAATGACAAAAATAAATAGAAATCTGCACAAAGGATTATTTTAATTTTTTTTACAATAAAAAAAACTTAAATAAAAGATCTCGCTTTTAATATTCAATTTTTTCACAAATGATAGGAAAATGGCTAAATGCTTTTTCAATTCATATATCCAGTAACATAGTTTATAAAAAATATAACACATTTCCACACTTAAGAATTTATTTTCTCGATGGTATTTTTATGGTAGATAATAACTATTATCATCGCATGATGCAATTAGACTATACTATCCCAGTTATACAGGGTGTCCTGAAATTCGCGACTCAAAATACTATAGCAAAAAAGTTCTCAAAAAATTACGTGAAATAGCTATTTATAAATTTTTGTTTATAATATAACATAATAGCTTAAGAGAATTAGGCATTCAAATTGCTGCAAAAATAAAGCTTTTCTTTATGAATCAATTGCAAAGAAATAAAAACTCATCTAGATTTACTTTTTTATACAGTATTTATTGCTAATCTGTAGATAGAAAAAAGAAATTGGTATTTTATATATATATATATATATATATAGGGTGCGAGAAAAGTTCCGGGACGGCGAAATATCTCGAAAACTAAGCATTTTAGGAAAAAGTGTTTCAGACAAAAGTTGTAGGGTTTAAAAAGATCTATTTACTTATCTTATCAGTTTGACCTTGGATGGCGTCGCTAAGGTCAGATCGAAATTACATTAACTTTTTTAAATGGAACATCTAACTTTTTATTGCATATTCTTGTAGCTTATCTCGAGACCTTTCCAAAACATTACAAGAAAGTTTATTTTCGTTGAGTACTTTCCGAGTTGTGAGGCTTGAAAGCTACAGTGTACTGTAGTGTGGGTCCAGCCAGTTAAGGCAAGAGTGGCGTGTGGGTCCGGCCAGTTAAGGCAAGTGTGGCGTGTGTCCGGCCGGTTAAGGCAAGTGTGGCGTGTGTCCGGCCAGTTAAGGCAAGAGTGGCTGGACCCACACTACAGTACATTGTAGCTTTCAAGCCTCACAACTCGGAAAGTACTCAACGAAAATAAACTTTCTTGTAATGTTTTGGAAAGGTCTCGAGATAAGCTACAAGAATATGCAATAAAAAGTTAGATGTTCCATTTAAAAAAGTTAATGTAATTTCGATCTGACCTTGGCGACGCCATCCAAGGTCAAACTGATAAGATCAGTAAATAGATCTTTTTAAACCCTACAACTTTTGTCTGAAACACTTTTTCCTAAAATGCTTAGTTTTCGAGATATTTCGCCGTCCCGGAACTTTTCTCGCACCCTGTATATGCCTAATACCTTTAAATACCCTAATACCCTTAAAGCAGGTCAATTAGGAATGGGATGACATATCACGTGCTCATTAAAACTTTGCACGATTTACGGACATGCGACTTTCTAAATATAGTTTGCGATTAGCCTGGTTTTTAAATCATAATATCTCAAAAATTACTATTTGAAATAAAAAGTTAAAGTAGGAAAAACAATCATATTTTATTTTTTTTTTAGAAATTAGCTATAATATTTTGAATCACGAAAATCATTCTAAATATTATAGGAGACTGGTGTTCAGAAAAATATTATTTTTAGAATAATATTTCACCCTATATAATCGATTATGTGAAACGCATCAATTGGAACAACGATTATATGAAACAACGTTTAAATATAACATCGTTAAAATTGAGTAAACCTTGTTTATCAATTTAATAAATTGTTTGTAGGTGCCAGCTTGTCTCGAGATACTTCACGAACAAATAACTGGAGAGAGTATCGTAATAGTCGTTCATTGTCGATCGAACAAAGACCGATGGGTGAAAGCAATTAATGCATCCTTTCCACAGCTCGTAGACATCAGAAAATGTTGCCCTCGCGATACAGTATTTGACAGCCGCACAAAGGCTTGCGTGAGCCAATTGAGCGAATCAGAGAACCTTGTAGGATTTTTGTTAAATAGATCTGTTGACGCTGAACTTGTGATGGTAGCTACCGAAGGTCCACCCACGTGCAAAGGAGCAATCGTCGACTATAAAATTAATGAAAACGATGTCTTCCTACGGAATAATGCATATTCGGTGAGCAAAACGAAATAAAAATTTATAAGTTAAGATAATTTCTAAACTTCTTACAATTGCATAATCTTTTATTTATAAAACGATTATTTTGAATATTTTAAGAATTTAATTGTTTTAAAATTGACAAACAATAATTGATGAGTAATAATTAAAATGAGAAAAACAATTGTAATATTATAAAATGAACAAAAACAAGATTAATTTTTGATTTTCAGAAACATGTATAGGGTAAAGTCATGTCTGTTAAGTTAGCACCCCCACCACAAAAAATCGAAACGCCACCTATGCCAAAATTAAGTACTTTTTATGTGCTAATTATGTACCCAATTTGAAATTTTTGTGCTCGAGCGGTTTAGCAGGAAAATGAGATTGAAGGTGGGGGTGCCAGCTTAACGTTAAGCCAGCACCCACTCATATAAATAATTAATAAAATAAAAAAATAAATACACTAGAATTAAGTGCTTTTTATGTGCTTTTCAACGATATATAAATAAATGTTCGTACTCAATCTCTTCGACCAGAAAATCGTTCAGAAAGTACAAATACACACTAATGGAACAAGAGTAAAGTACCAGAAAAAAAACAATTCTGAAATCGATTATAGGCTTAAAATGTTCTTCTATTTATGTGCTTTTAAAATATGCAAGACAAGATTTTTGTGCTCAACCCCTTGATCGAAAAACCGACCCTGAAGTGAGCACCCCACTGTTCAGCTACAAGAGTAAACTACCAGAAAGAAAGCAATTTTGAAATTGGTTGTAGGCTTAAAATATTCGTCTATTTATGTGCTTTCGCAATATGCAAGACAGGATTTTTGTGCTCAACCCCTTGATCGAAAAATCGACCCTGAAGTGAGCACCCCACCGTTCACCTACAAGAGTAAACTACCAGAAAGAAAGCAATTCTGAAATTGGTTGTAGGCTTAAAATATTATTCTATTTGTGTGCTTTCGCAATATGCAAGACAAGATTTTTGTGCTCAACCCCTTGATCGAAAAACCGACCCTGAAGTGAGCACCCTATCATTCCGGTACAAGAGTAAAGTTTTGGTGGAAACGCAGACATTGTATTAAGCTTACGATCTAGATTTTTTTTGTTTAAATTTTGCATATATGCGGTATTTAATTTAGACGTTTTAAGTATTAATTATATACTTATAGGTAAATCAGTAAATTCTGGTAGTTTACTCTTGTAGGTGAACGGTGGGGTGCTCACTTCAGGGTCGGTTTTTCGATCAAGGGGTTGAGCACAAAAACCTTGTCTTGCATATTTTAAAAGCACATAAATAGGAGAATATTTTAAGCCTATAATCGATTTCAGAATTGTTTTTTTTCTGGTACTTTACTCTTGTTCCATTAGTGTGTATTTGTACTTTCTGAACGATTTTCTGGTCGAAGAGATTGAGTACGAACATTTATTTATATATCGTTGAAAAGCACATAAAAAGCACTTAATTCTAGTGTATTTATTTTTTTATTTTATTAATTATTTATATGAGTGGGTGCTGGCTTAACGTTAAGCTGGCATCCCCACCTTCAATCTCATTTTCCTGCTAAACCGCTCGAGCACAAAAATTTCAAATTGGGTACATAATTAGCACATAAAAAGCACTTAATTTTGGCATAGGTGGCGTTTCGGTTTTTTGTGGTGGGGGTGCTAACTTAACAGACATGGTAAAGTCGCCTGTTATGAGATACCTCTTTTTAAAAGCTTATAATTTGTTTAATTTATAACATTAACTTCTGTTTTTATGTCCAAATTATAGTAAGTATATTTAAGTTTTATCGTCAAAAATTAGCAACCGATAGTAATTATACTTTTTGTATATGAAATTTTTTTTATCAAAATTGCCGATTTTGCTAATTCAAAAAAAAAGGTTCCTAATATGAGACACAAAGGTTTTTTTTATATGAGATGGGTTTTATCGGACTTGGACCCTTGTCTAGGTTCAAATTAGGCTCCAGACTCAGAATCTACTTAACCAATCAAACGGCTCTTTTAGTATTCAAAAATTTTTGTATGTAACATTTTTCTCCAAAATCTATTCTCTTCAAAATTTACTTTGAAGTCTCAGTACTAATGCTGAAAATCATAACTTTCAAGCCTTATAATTCAAAAGTCCTGAATAAGAAACTTTATTATAGCATTTTGTAAAGCTCTCGAAGTCAGAATATGCAATAATAAATGAGAATTCTTCAATGTCTCATATTATGAGTTCCACGTTTTACGGTTTTACGATCACCAAATCTCATATTTATATTTATATAAATGAACAAATCATCCCGTATTTTTTTTTATTAATCCTGTATTTTTTTTTTTTTATTAATACGACTTTATCACTGCATGCCAAATTTATTATCAAATATTTGTTTATTTCATAATAAACAAGGTTTAATTTTTAAAAAACAAGATTCATTTCAATAAATCTTGACATCTAATTTCAAAAATTTTGTTTTCAACGATGGTACGCATTATCTAATAATGAATTTTCAACTAAATAGATTTTACCCGAAGAGTAATAAGTTCATGATGATACCAACCACATGCGTTTATTAATGTGGCAGAAACCTCGTTACTATTAGCAATCTATCCCATAATAAGCGAGTTTGCCTTACATAAAATTTTTATTGAAGCATTATTTAATTAATCAATTATTTCTCATACATATTTTGAAATTAACCAACTGAGACACAGTATCAATAACTTCTTAAGAATTTAAAAACGCATCTTTCTACTTTTGAATGTATATTCAAGGATTTCTTAACAGATGTTACAAATCTTATGTTATAGATGTATCACTAGATATTTTTTAGAATAACAATTTGTTAAACATCTCAGGTTGAATAATTTACAAAAACAATCGTTACTTTGTGGGTACGAATTAAAACAACAGTAGATGAATCAAATAACTTGGCAGGTCATGGTTCCAGTGTTCAAGAATAGAAACGTCAAAGAGGAACTTTTGGTTACCGAGGATAACGTTTGCCTTGACATGACGCCGGATTTTGCGTCTGATCGAACACTGGTAGCACGCGTCTGCAACGATCCGGAATTTTGCGACACGAACGCCTGCATCAGAAAGTGCTGCGCCGAAAATGAGTTTTTTTACATCCAGGGATGCAATAAACTCGCTGTACCCAACGAACCGACCGAGTTTCACGAGGCTCTCGCAAATGCTGTGAATCAAACGAAATCGTCAGCTTTCGACACGACCAAAGGTACTGGTAATGATATTTAAACGCTTTTATTGCTTTCTAAAAAAATTTAACTTTACTTTAAATAACTTTGTATCCTTATTTTATTTCTATTTTATCATTAATGAAATCTATTGATCCACACAGTTCAACAAAAAGTGATTTTTTTTTAACACCAGAACAAGGTTAATTATTTTCTATAGCTTTTTGGCTGCTACGAATCCAGTTTTCAAATTGCTTTATTGCATTACAATTTTAGAAAATTTATTAGGTTGTCAAAAGTCATGTCATTCTTTCTCTATGTAAATGAAAGTCGCACATTTTTTCATACGAAGCAAAATCTTTCATTTACATAGAAAACTTACAATTTTTGCCAACCTACAATTGAAGTTGCAAAAAAGCACTTTTTACATTTTGCGCAACTTTTGCTGCAAATTTCTCAAAATTTCTTATTTATATTTAAATTAATATTACATTGTCATGAAAAGCAACGTGAAAATTGTATTCATATTCAACATTCAAAAAACTATAGAAAATGACTTATCTTGTTTTGGTGATTCTTTTTAACTGTGTAATCAATAACAATTACAACAAGTTGTCGACGGGAATCCTTTGCACGAAGAAACGGAATTAATAGTCTTCTCTTTGATTGTTTAGATTATGGAGTCTTGATTGGGAAGCCATGTAAGTACGGCATGTATCCCACGGATCCGAGGGAGGAAGAATGGTTTCTGACGTCAAGGGGACATGTCTCCATCAAGAATTATGATTTGTATGACCAGAGCAGGTACTGCATGGACATCTTTTACAACATATCGGAATTCGATCAGAGCTTATATTTTTTCATATGCTTCGACGCTCCAGCAAAAGAAATTTCAGTTTCAAGGTACATATTATTTCTATTTTCTTCAACTATATAATATTATTCGCACGATAACTTTATAATAATTACACTTGTGAATTTTAACCATTAGAGACTATACGCATCCTTTATGGAAAAATATTATTAGACGTGCAAAAAAATTATTGGACATTAAAGACTACGATTGTTTTTTCATTTGGTTGGTACGTCCAGCCCTAGAAGAAATCTTTAAACGGGACCGATGGGATTTATAGAGTGATAAAGAGGGGGGGGGGGAGATAACGCAACAAAACTTTTTCTCGCAAACATGCTGTAGTAGAATGCGTGTTACGAGAAAGTGTGTTATCAAGTGTGTGTCACGCACTTTTGTGACTCTAGAATATGGGTCAGCGTGCTAATAGGACACTATGATTCCTGTTTCCACGAGTTTAGCGATTGTTCAAATTTGATTCAGGAAATTCAATTCTTTTAATTCGAGACTAGACCAACATTTTTTATTTTTAAGATGTTATTTTTATAGATGTCCGGGTATAATTGATTTTGTAGAAAATAAAGGAAAACGCGCGAATTGCCTAAATGATAAAGGAAAACGCTTGGAGACTTACTGTCCTTAGGAGAGTTAGTTTAGCTAAAAGTTTCCATCAGGTAGCCGCATGAAGGTCCAAGATGTGATCACAGAATCGATCCTTCGCCATTCGAAACAAATTCGCACACTGAATCTAACTAAAAATATCTCACCCGAGGTTAAGGACTGCATTGTAGTACGAAGGCCGCGAGAGCAGTCTGAAGAAACAGAAAAAGAGAGAACGGGTTTCAAAGACTTACGGTTTATGTACAGGTTTTCAAAGAGGAAGGGATTGGCTCTCCCAAATTCCGAACTAGAAAAAGTCTTAGGATCGACTCTTGTTATCCACCTAATAATTCGACTCTATCATGAATCTCCAGTTTATTTCGGATTTTTCGAGAACAAGGCATATTATCGACATCAATATAACCATTATTTAGTTACATTTGAACCAACATTTGTTGTTTCTCTGACTCATTGCTTGAAAATTCGAAGTTCTTAGTCTTTTGTCAGTTTCGAGGAATCCGGTGCAATTATATCCTCTCTTTTCCGATTGGAAATTTACCTCCAGAAAACTTCCAAAACGCTTCTCGTCCACACAGTTATTCGGTTGATTATGACGAAACATGTACGCAAAATAGGGAAATCGTTTGCAGGATGTAATAAATTTTCAATAATTTTTTTGAGAGTCCAATATTATTTTTCCATAAAGGACAGCTTTCCCATTTAGCACAGAACACTTCGGCAGTATTGCATCCATGTTACAATATTTCAAATAATATTTGCAGAAACGTTGAAAACATTGCTAGAATATTCCGTGTTGTGCGGGTTGGTCGGTGCGACTGTGCAGAGAGATTGCATTGAGTGTAAATATTGTGGAAACGCTTTGTGATATCGGGAAAGCTGTTTCGGAAAAGTATGCGCTCGTGTTGAGTTTCTAGGAATTAAAGCGAACGCGTTGCATTAGATCACCATTGGCGCATAGTATTGGGGAGCATTTCTATGCATTCAGGCTCCCATCTCTTCCACCGCAAATTCTGTCAAATTTGGTGAAACTCGGCAGGCTTGATTTGTTTAAACTTCGCGAAGTCAAACAAACGTAGCGTGCCGGAGCGCTATAGCACAATAGACGATGCCCAGTGTTCGAGAGCAGTAAACGTTTTAGTTGTGTACCCCGCGCAAAGAGAGGCGTTTATCAATGTCCGTGAAATTGGTAAAAATAACGTCGGTACGAGTCAATCTTACAGGCGTCATATAAACAATGTCGCGCGCGTGCATTCAGCAAAATATGAAATACACGAAATGCATGTGTTTCTCACTCCACGCTGACAGGTGGCGGATGAACACCGCCCTGCAGATCACCAGCTGTGCCTTCCTGCTGATGACCCTGCTGGTGTACGTGTGCCTGCCGAGTCTGCAGAATCTTCACGGTAAAACGCTCATGTGCCACGTGATCAGCCTCCTCCTGGCCTTCACCTGCTTGCCCGTTATCACCTGGATCACGCCTATCGACGGGTTCGAGGAACAAAATATAACTACGTGCAAAGTCTTAGGTTTGTACTAGGAAATATTTCATATACGAATGACATTAAAGAAATGAAAAAAGAAAAATGTTTTTCCAGCTTACATCATGCTTTTTTCTTTTCTATCGGCATTTTCTTGGCTTAACGTCATGTGCTTCGACATATGGTGGACTTTTGGGTAAGTCAAACATGATCACGCGATCGGGTAAAGGGAGATAATCGAGGATATACTGGGTAAATGGCGTGACGTAGTACTCTCTAGCGAAAAATCAATAATCGTCCCTCTTTGATGATTATTGAATGAATTAGGCGATCTTCTTTAATAATTTTATGAAGTTTTCTCATTGCACAAAATTGTATTATCTCATTTATCAGATGGTTGTCTCAATGCTATCTCAATTGCCTCGTTGACCTTTCATAAAATATGTCTCGCCATTAACCCTTCTATCATCGTGATCGCCTCAATACGCTTCTTCACGAATTCATTGTATTCTATATATGCCGGTACATAAAAAAAATATACATTGCCAAACATTAAACATTGAAATGACTCAACGCGTTTTATATAGCGCCGACACTATGTGTATAACACGCAGGAAAATATTCAGTTTACCGTGAGATCAAGAAATCTTTCAGAATAAAAAGACTTTTTATTAAATATTTTTAATATAAACGAAATCCTAAATATTTTTCTTTCAACAGATCAACATTGCAATCGAGAAGTATCACAGAGAAATATGGACAAAATGTCTCGGGGAAGATAAATACCGTCGAAAATAAATACTCGCACATTTTTATTATAAAGAAAAATAACTTCGGGACACATTGTGCCCAAGAACGACCTGACAATTGCTTGGAACTGTACGTATCTCGTCTGTCGTTTCTTGCCGGTTACGAACGTTTGTGTGTTCAAGACGCTATTCTAGCTACGAGATTTGTAAATATACAGAGAAAATAGATTTCCCACACACATCGTGGCGACGATGCTAGTATATCTTAATGCTTGCTGGCTAGCTGTGCGCTCTCTCGATCGGAAATTCCATGAGCCCGTTTCTTACGTACTTTTTTTTACGATCTTCATTCCCCGCGGAGGTCAAAAAGTAAATCATGTGATATTCATGCGGCATTCGCGGAATTTTACAGTTGAGTCCCAAATCGATGGATTTCCTCGAATTAAGAACGACTTCGTGATGAATCGAATTGTGTGCGTCAGTCTTCGATGTGACAATAATTGACATTCAAGTGTCACTCATCTTTAATTTTAGTTTTCCTTGTTTATTGTTTGATTAATATTAAAAGTGTCATCTAAAGAAACATACTTGGAATGTTAGAACTTTATAAATTAACATGTTCCTTGACGTAGAGAAACAAATATCTTCTCATTTGAAGATAGCTGTGTTTTATATTCTTTATAGGATACTTTGCACGTTACACGCACATAAAAGTCCGAAACGCAGCTGACTTAATAAAATGAAAAAACATTTGTATCCCTTTGTGTACTCGGGATTACATTGCACTCTGCAATATGCGCGATAACATCTTTCTTGACCAATGCAGCACAGAAAGATTGCAGAAACATTACAGAAATATTGTATCACAACATTGCAATATTTCAAAAATGTTGCTGCAATATTACTGTAACATTGTAACAACGGTGAAATGGCTGTCTTTAGAAATATTGCGATACAAGATTACAGCATAAAATATATACTTAATAAAATATTAACATAACAAATATATTTAACATAATAAAATGCGCATATTTAATAATACGTTGTTATGTCATATCTAATAATTAAGATGTTTTTAATTTGAACAATCTGTGAAATATGTATACAAATATCAAAAAATTAAATAAATAATTTTATAAATAACTTTATAATACACTATTAATAACGCATTATTTTAATTATATTATATTGATTTATATTAATATGTACTATTACGTAAAATGAGTATTATAATATGCATTAATATATTAATAATTGCGTAAATGCAAATTTATATTTATACAATCGTTTTCTTCAATGGTATATCATGTTCCTTAAATTATTAGTGATTTTAATAACGTTGTAATTTTTTTAAATATCTTTGTTAGAATTACATTAAAATTTAGTATTAAAACTTTTTTGTAAATGCAAAAGTATAAAATTGAATAGTAATATTTTGATTAAAAATCTTTTTTTTTAAATTTCAGAAATTGTTATTACCAAGTATTTTCAAAAATAGCTTCACATGAATAGTTACGATAGATTTAAATGTAATACAAGATTTTCGTATAAAATATAAGCTTGATTAATCAGAAAATGTGCACTCATACACAAATATTTATACACAGAATCATGGCAGTTTGTTTTCACAGTATGTTTAAAATACTGCTGCAACGTTATTCAAATCATATATTGCACATCTGCATCTTAACAATGTTTCTAAAACATTCCATTGCAATGTATAAGTTGCTAAAATATAATTGCAAGTCCTGTGTGGACGATCTTGTAATAAAAACGATAACGTTGATTTATCTTCTCAGAGTTTTACGCGGCAGTACAATTACGAAGGCGCGTGAGCATAGGAAAAGATTTCTGTTATACTGTTTATATGCGTGGGGCTTCGCCTTCCTGGTGTCAATCTTCGCTATCATTGCTGATAGCACGGATATCCTGCCAGATTGTCTGCAGCCCGATATTGGCAATAGGAGCTGTTGGTTTACACGTGAGTCACTTACAACAGATAACTGTTGTCTCAGATGACCTAACTCGAATTTGTCAAAGCTAATTACGGAATTCTCGGAAAGATGTCGGATCTCGTAACGAAAGCTGACTTAGGCGCAGCGTTATTTCTTTGCGCCTCCTCCTCGTTACTATAATTTATACATTGGGAATAGAGGGAGTTGAGAATTGATACCAAATGAAATGCAATCTGAAAATTTATTTGGCATTCAAAGTTGATCGTATCAAGGTGGAGGCAAACGTAAAGTTTTCTTTCTGTAATCATCGTGCCGCAATTATCCGATAATTAAAAACTTTCTTTAGCAACCGTATTGATCGTGCTAGAGCAAATTCAGGCATCGTTGCTTTTCGATATATAAAATGCAATTAAACTAACTGCTCGCGTAATAAAGTATTACTTATATCTGCAAAGTAATTGCATTCGATAACGGTCAAATAAAAAAAATTTTCAATTAATAAGCAATCTCCACGAGACAAAATGAAGATAGAGTTATCAGAGCCTATTACTGAATTATATTTTTTAATTCACAATCACGTCTCTTAATTGTATGATATGAAATACGTCAATTAATATTTGTTTTAAGAAAAGCATTAATTAAAACGAAATAATTAAATAACACAAATCTGGAGAACAATTTTCATATTTATGTTATAATTTTTTTTTGTATAACACAAATCTGGAGAACAATTTTCATATTTATGTTATAATTTTTTTTTGTGTAGAGTGACAAATTTTTAATATTTTAATTGAAGTTTTATTTAATATGTTAATTACAAACGTTACAGAAAGTCGAGATTCTTATGGCGAATTAACTTTCTTCATTGGACCGGTGATGATTCTGTTAATATCCAACGTGGTGTTCTTCATCCTCACGTCGACGTATTGCAATAAGGTGAAAGCGGAGATAAAAAGGGTAACTGCAGATCCCACGGATCCCAGAAGCAAACGATTCCGCTCCGACAGGAAGAGGTGAGCGCTTTTTCGTCGGCTCAGCTTTTTTGTCAGCTCAACAACATCGATATCCTTCTTGTTTTCGGATGCAACTGTAAATAAAAAAAAGATACTTTGGTAATAAAGTTGCGGTTAGTGCACGTAAAATTTTGGTTACATGCGTTTTTGGACTTTTTGGTATCGATTTTATCACCTTCGTTGGAATGCCCTTCCTCGAAATCGTTCTACCGCAACCCACGCAAAAGCACGAGAATTACTCTCCAGTTAAAACTAAAACTTGAAATGCAGCAATAAAATGTGCGCGTGTTCGAAAACATTTATACACCATTAACTTCAGTTATGAATAGTCGCGGTTAGTTGCTTATGCTTTTTTAAAAATAACAAATACAATTTGATCTCACTAATGCAAATAACTATCGCTATTCATTTCCGGTAAATGGAAAACGCTTGATAAACAACTTTTTTAGTACTACAACCAACGCAAGAAATAATAAATAAAATAGAAATTAAATGGATTTTAATGTCTATTAAATTTGGTAATTACTTTATGTATATTTATCAAAGGAGGTATTTTTGTTTTTGTTACTATTTTGTATTCTTTAAAAAAAAAAATTTTTTTTTTTTAATTTAAGTTGAGATTTGGTATATTAATTTTTTAATATCTGATTTATACGTAATATCACGACTGTGTTATGTAACAGTTACATTGTTGGAAAATTATAACTAATATTGTTACATTTATATAACTGCAATTTTGTATTTGCTGGGAATCTATATAAATTTTCTCAAACATTAGACAAATTAATTTTGACAATTATTTGCAAATTTGTATGGGCAAAAAGAATATCGGATTATTGTTTTCTTGATTTAAGATGTAGAAATTATTTAAATCAAAACATTAAAATTTTTTTTAATTCACACAAATATAATTTTCATCTATCCTACAACCAAGTTAAAAAACTGATTTTTATGGAAAAACGGTAAAGTTTTGAAGAACATAGAATTTTTCCATTTTTTTTTCGAGATTTTGTTTTAACATAAAAATAAAAACAAAAATCTTGGAATTTTTATTTGATGATAAGTTAAATGAGAAAGAACAATATTGTAAATTTCTTCTAAAAATATTTAATCAATTGGATTAAAATTAGAGAAGTTATTGTGTATGTGGCAACAATTATGAAAAATGTTTAAAAAAAAAACATGTTTAAAATATATTAATAAAAACTTTTGCAAGTTACCTTTAATTTGTTCTTTCTCTCTTTCTCTCTCTCTCTCTCTCTCTCTCTCTCTCTCTCTCTCTCTCTCTCTCACTCACTCTCACTCTCACTCTCACTCTCACTCTCAAGGTTCGAACTATTAGAAAATGTCAAAAATGTAATACTTGATAATTTTTTTGAAACTCAAAAGTGACAAAATATTACCTTAATATTTCTATGTATGTTTTATTTAAAAGTTTCTTTTATGTAACATTTTATTTTATAAAAAGATTGTATTTATATTATTTTTCGATAGATTTATCATGAACGTCAAACTGTTCATCGTCATGGGAATGTCCTGGATTTGTGAGGTGATATCGTTCTTCCTGATAAAATATTTAAATTATGAGCACTGGCACCACGTGTTCTTCTACACCAGCGACGTCTTCAATTGCCTCCAAGGTCTACTGATCTTCATTCTCTTTGTCCTGAAGAGTCGCGTTTATCAAGCGCTTCGCAGGCGATTGGCATTAGACATCAAGAACAAAAAACCGACTCCGACAGGCAACGCGACCACAACCTTACATGATCCTTATAGAATTAGAAAAAGCATGAGTAGCAGTACGTTAACTACATTCGCAATTAGTTCGACACCTTAAAAAATAATAATTGAGACTGTCTAGTGTGAATAATTTATACAAAGCACACGACATCCTTTGAACGTTCTATGGACGTCTTTAGAAAATCTATGCTATTAGGAGATCTTTCTTTTTACCATACTCGTATATTTTTGCGCCTTTCCGAATTACAATCTATCTAATTTGTGATTATCTTAAATACGTGTCTCCGTCAGTTAAAATAAATAGAAACCTTCCTGTTATCAATATTTTATTAAGTAGTAGAATGTATTCAATAATGAGAGCGTATTTTAATAAATTACATATAACGCGTAATAACGCTTTACTTGTTCGTCATTATGAATGAATTATATTCCAAACAAGATTAATCTGCTATTCTGATATAATTTTATTCTCTTGATAGCACGAGGGTTTGATAACTGACTGGAGAAATAATTGTGTTTGATTGGGAGATTTGGCGTCATCCAAATAGTGGCATGAATAGAACGTCAAGCGACATAGGACATGATTGTATATACCGTAAAGTTTCCTATTGTATCAGCTCATACCTATTCATATCTGCTATGTTTGGCTCTCAGAAATATCTGCTGGAAAGTTCTCGAAACAATATTATTTTGTATCGCGGACATTTTTTCGAATATTAGATTTAGAGTTGTAGCAGTTACACCAAAAAACATCATTAACAAAAGAACACAAGCAAGCGTTTTTCTTTGATTTTATTAAACTTTAGAAATATTAAAATAGCGACAAAAATAAAGAAGATGTATTTTTTTATAAGTGTTTCCTTGCAGGTTAAGGGAGTGACGCACTTTTAAAAAAAAATCGATTTATTTTCTAAGGAGTATTTCATTCCTTAACATAAACTTATTTTTAAAAATCTTCTATTTTTATGTTTTAATTTTCCAAATCGAAAGAATTGAAATCAAAACAAAACACTTAATTGTGTTCCTTTGTAAGAATACCAAAGCATTTTAAATTATTTTTAGTTACCATAAATTATGAATGATATTTTTGCATACGATATGTCTGACACATAAGTTAAGAATAATGTTACAATAAATAAAATTAGTAAACGTATATATGAAATATATATACGTAGATATATGTATATGTATAAAATATATATGTATATACATATATGTATAAAATGTTATTATTTAAATATCGAATGGTTCCTGATGATACACTTTTGTGTATTTTGTTAAGAAAATACTTTGTTGATTAGAGGAGTTTGTTGAGTATACATGACGCATTTTAAGAGACATTTTTCAGATAGTTTTTTTTTTTTAACTTGACGTTAAGTAGGGATAGTATCAAATTCAATATGTATTTAAAAATCTGAAATTAAATCTAAGCATTTTTTAGGATTCGATAATGCTTCTAGGACTCATAAGAAATAATATTTCATACATTGTACTTCTGAAGTAATCGATTCTGACCAGTTGGTTTCGAATCTTACATATGAGTACCTGCAAAATTCGAAATGTATTTATTAATACTTGTTGTCGTAAAGAATCAAATCTTTTATAAGTAGCACTAGAACGTTAAGAATTATGTTATTAGTTTAATACATAATGTAAAGGAAGACAAAATTTTTCTTAAAGTAAATACTCGTATGATTTATCGATCTATCGGTCCTATCGACATAATAACCGTGATGGAAAAAATTCTACAAAATTCTACGTTAAAATGGTAGAATTGGAACACTTGCTAATTTTAGTAGTTAAATACATATATCTACATATACCAAAAAAACTAATAATTTCAATAAATTTCTATTTTTAATAAAACTTTGTAATTAATCATATCAATGTTTTCCACCAAAATAAGCTACTTAGAAATGTGTAAAATGTTGTAGTTTGACGTAATTTTATTGAAAAATTTGTAGAAATTGCACAACAAAAATACAAAAATTTACAAAAATTACGTGTAATTTAGAAAAGTGTTTCAATTATATCGTTTTTCTGTTTTTTAAAACATTTCTTAAATTTGTGTAGAATTTTGTAAAATTTTTTCTGACATGCAGGAGTAGGGCAAAACCCTTCTCTCTACTATTCGCAAATACTTTATCGGTCAGGGCTTGCCACACTTTCCCTACAATAAGATGTTCCGTTTGACTGATCAAATAATTGACGAAAGTCTTAATTAGATATTGTACTAATTACTCTAGAATATTTTTCGTCAACCTCAAATTCCAAACGAGATTAACAATATTTGTAAAAGATGTATATTAATCTAAGGTCAAGTCTACTTGAAAGTAATACTCTTGTCTTTCAAAGTACTCATAGAAAATTCGAAATCTTTTCAAATTCGAACCTACTTGTAAGATACTTAATCCCATCGCTAACAATAAGCAAATCAAATAATATAACAATAAAGTTTTCTTTTTTGAGATAATTTCAAGACACTTTTCAATATTTTCCGGAGGGTGAATATTAGAATAATATTGTATATTTTATTTGCCGCACGTATGCTGTTGTTGCAATTAACACAAACCTGTGAAATTAAAGATGTTAAAATGTATTTGAGAATTACTATATAAGCGATTTCTTACATAATTTTGTGCGTTGAACATAAATCTAATCGCAGATATTGTCTATCATGTCAAGCTTTGGAGATAATTAAATAGGGTATAATGGCCTAAAAATGACGATTTTGACATTGATAAAAATATTACAGAGAAAGTAAATTATTTCAAACATTTTAACTGATGGTTTTATGTACCATCTTTCCTCTTAGAAATCGCTTTTTGTTTTACTAACGTACGACTTTTTTTTTACCGAAATATATATATATATACACACATATCAGTTAAAAGTCATGAACTTTTGAAGCATAGGAGTATAGCTCTTTAACAGACTGAAGCTACTAGCATAGATAAACTGAATATATTTGAAAGGCTTTCAATAAGCTTTGACTTTGACTTTGACTTTAAGCTTATAAAAAGATGCGTAAAAGGTGTCTTTTAAAAGACGGCGATCGTATGTAAGTAGAGCAGATTAAACTGAATTAAAATCTCCTACACCATTTTGCGATTTTCGCAATAATTAACGAGTTATTCATTCATAAAGATAGGCTAATTTGCTCAACTTATCGTTAAATGTAAACGCGCGCAGAGATATGACCGTCCAGCGGTCATCGTCGCTAAGTACACGAGAAGATGTTTGGAGGTGTGTACAACGCTTTGCACTTGCATAGTTAATGCCGCTTATAAACAACAACTCCCAACAAACTTCCGCGCGCCTTCGCAGCTCGATTGCTGGGCGGCCGCATTTCACCGCGGTTCGCGTTTAGATCGGGTGAATTCAGCTGCCTTTATTCGGTTTAATTAAAACTCGTTAACTATTGCGAAAATCGCAAAATGACACAAGACTTTTTCACTCAGTTAAATTTGGTTTACCAGGATACGATTTGGCTATTTTTTATAGGAGGCTCTGTATATAATATGTATTCTATACTCCTACGTTTTCAAAAGTTTATACCTTCTAATTGGGCGGCAAAAAAAAATCGCATGTTGACAAACAAAAATTGATTTTGAAAAGAAGAAGAGTAGGAATAAAGTCGCTTATTATGAAATACCTTTTTTTTTAAAGGCTTATAATTTATTTAAATCATACCATTTTTTCCTATTTTTATATCCAAATTTTAGTAAATATATTAAAATTTTATCGCCAAAAGTTGGCAACCGATAGAAAATATACTTTTTGTATATGAAATTTTTTTATTAAAATTGCTGATTTTGCTAATTCAAAAAAAAAGGTTCCTAATATGAGACACAAAAGTTTTTTTTTTTATATGAGATGGGTTTTATCAACTTGGACCCTACTAAGTTCAAATTAGGCTCCAGACTCAAAATCTAGTTGACCAATCAAACGGCTCTTTTAATATTTAAAAACTTTTGTACGTAACATTTTTTTTCCAAAATCTATTCTTTTTGAGATCTCTTAAGTCTCAGTGCTAATGCTGGAAGCCATAACTTTTAATTCTCATAATTCGAACGTCCTGAATAAAAACTTTATTATAGCATTTTAGAAAGTTCTCGAAATCAGAATATGCAATAATAAATGGGGATTTTTGAGTGTCTCATGTTATGAATTTCACGCTTTGCGGTTTCACGATCACCAAATCTAATATTTATAATTAAGCAAATCATCACATCTCATATTTTTCTATTAACACGACTTTATCGCTGTATGCAGAATTTATTATCACATATTTGTTTATTTTATAATAAATAAGGTTTAAAGATTTATCTCAACAAATTTTGACAACATCAAAAACTTTTTTTTCAACAATTGCACGCATGATCTAATAATGAATTTTGTACTAAATGGATTTCACCCCAAGAGTAATAAGTTTATGAAGGTACCAACCACATGCGTTTATTAATGTAGCAGAAACTTCGTTATCTCATATTAGGAACCTATCCCATAATAGGCGACTTTACCCTACTACATATATAAAGCTATCAATAAAAATATTGGAAATAATTTACTTTCTCTGTAATAATTTTATGAATATAATCAAAATTGTCATTTTTAGGGCATTTTATCCGATTTAGCTCAAAAACTTGATGTAATATATAGGCAATTAATATATAGGCAATTTCTGTGACCAGATTCGTGTTCAACGCACAAAATTACTTAGATAATTACTTGTAATTCTGAAACAAAAAAGTCTCGCAGAGCTGTGTAATTATTTTTGTCGATAACCATCAGTAGAAATTAAAAAAATCAGAGTTCGGCAAAAATTGCACGTGTTGGTCGATTTTTCTCCATCCCACTCTACTTCCCACGCAATTCAAATGCCGATTGGTGAGGTAAGGGGAACAACGCTAGCTGAAAATTTTCTGCCGAACTCTAAAAAAATATTAGAAAACCCACAGATAGCAAAAACTGCTTTTATTTTAAATGTATATTCAAATGGAGTTTAACGATAAAATTATGATTTTTTACAACAATAAATGTTTACACTACGTATCCAGGTTGCGTCTAGGATACATCCAGGACATATGAGAATTTATCTGAGAAAACACGCGTTACTGTTTTTATACCGAAACCAGCCGAGACTAAACTCTCTTATGCCGTTACAAAACTTAAAAACTTAAAAAGTAAACGGCTTTTCTTCTTTCACTGAAAAAACTTCTTATGAAAAAGATTAAGATACCACGTGGCATAATTTTGTAGCCGGCGGTTCTAATGCCAGACTCGCACTCTCGCACAATTCACTTCTTTCCAATATATATTACAAAAGCGCGCGCTTATAATCATACAATCCGTCATAATACGGTCGATACCTATACAAATCAATCACTCATAGAGCTTCCAAAATCACTTAATATTAATGGCAAATTAGCGCACAATTGCATCTTTCGTTGATATCTGTTACAACAATGTCTTTAAATGTGTCACATGGTAACCCGTCGTCCAACGAACGATTTTCTCTTCCGCAGGAATAAACATAACTACCCACACGCGGTAAACATAAACATAACATAAAAATTAATGTTGAATGAATAAAATTAATAAAATACATATTATTGATAAAATTGCCTCCCCCGCGGCACAGTCTCTTCCTTTTTTGTTTAAAAATGCAACAATTCCGCCAATATTGGTAACAAATTCATTATAATAACGTAAGTAAGTATAAGACGATCGCAGCATTTTGCTAACAGATTTTGTGCTTAAAATAAAGTGCTCAAGAAAAGAAATACGTGAAACGCTATAATTATTCATAATTATGATTACAATAATGTATCGTAAGACGTATAATTATAATTACGATAAATATAATTATAAATTCGTCAACAAATTGCGCACGCATGCGCACAGTATAATACGTTCCAAGATCATCCATGAAACTTTGAATTTATGGCCTTACGGATTCTCAAATCCCAAGATCATAAAATCCTTAAATAAATCGTAATCTCTTAATTTTGCATTATTATACAGATATGCAAGGTGCAATGTATCGTATTCACATTTCATTTTTGCTTGGACTAAAATTATTGTTTAAGTTCGATCGCTTTGCCACTTAAAAGTATAATGAGACCAACCGACTTAATGTCAGAATAAAATCTCTCCACGCGTAATTCAGGATAAAAGTTCCAGCTACAATATCACTGGAATATCCCTTAGGAAAAATACGCCCGACCGAAATGACACTCAAATGAATCCATATGGAGGTTTATTTGGGAGTTAACATTCATTTGAGTGTCATTTCGGACACTAGTTGGATGTATTTTTCATAAGGGATCGCTATGATTACTTCATTTTAGACCATGGGCATGTAAGTTGGCTGACATTAAACCTCCTGGTTCATTAATATCTCACCACAGTGACCGTACGGACATAAGCCTATGATCGTTAAGTCGTGCCTTGGGTAACTAAAATAAGAGTATGTTTAGGCACTTTCGAAATGCCGGGAAACGAAGGCGGGCTCCTGCTATCAGCCTGGCTTGGAATACGAAGTAGATGCGATTGTCAGGGCTTTCTCTCGTTCGCACTTTCCTCAAGGTCCGGGTCTTCATTGATGATCGAGATGTCGCGGATCGACGGTCTGCGCATTTTCCAAGCTTCCGGCGGACTAACCGGCGCTGTGGTCTTAGTCAGCAGCTTCGGTCCTGACAGCATGATGAGGATAGCTCCCGCCGGTGCAGTCAGAAGTACCGAGAGTACGCACATCATCAGCACTGTCTCGGCATACTCAATTTGTTGATGATCATTCTTGTTGACCTCGTCGAGGGTAACGGGTCCTAGAGCCGCTTGCACGGTCGCCTTCGCCATCAACGCCAGAGCGATGAACACCTTTTCCTTGAGATTTAGCTTAGAACCGATCCCAAGCAATATCGTCGCTCCGATACGGATGACGATACCTGCAATCAAACAACTTAACGCGAGGTAGACGGTTCTTCCTTCAAGCTCATTGAGCTTGATCTGCGTGCCGGTAATGCCAAACAAGATTGGTTCAAATATCATCCAAAAGATCTCGAAAGACGTGGCCACCGGGTTCTGTAAAAAAAGAAAAAAAAGATATTTGTACATAATTACGATCGGGCAAAGAATTTATGGACATACGATTTTTATTATTATTTAAAATTTCTATCAGTCTGACAATAAATTCCATTTTCTTTAAAGAAAAAGTTTTAATAAACTGATTATCAGGTACTGACACAGTAATCAGTTTATTGAAACATTTTGTCAGCTCTTTTTTCAAAGGTTATTAACATTTTTTATAAATAATTTATTTATTTGTTTCTATTTTCTTCGTATCTAATTTTCGAAAGAGTAATATTCAACGAATGAAGCTAAAGGGCAATAATAGCAGTATTTTAATTGGATTTGTCGAGATACAACACACAATGCTAGATGTTAAAACGCCGCGAGTATACAATGACATTTTCCACAAATTTTGCTCTAAAGAAGGGAGAGTCGATTCGGTATTCGGCGATGATATCTCGCATCGCATTGTCCATTCGTTCGATATCGGGATATGGAAATCTTCCAGCGTTGCATGGAAATGCGGAATATCCAGAGTTCACGCAGTGTGCAAGCTCGTATTTATCACTATTGTTTACATGCGCCTGTGGTGCGTAGGAAATCTCGTCGATATTGATTTATTTAATTTAATTCTATGCAATTTCCGGATAATGCATGTAGTATGATCCGCAGATACAAGGAAATTATAGGTAACACGCATGCTTTTTTGCACGAATTTTTTTTATAATATTAAGCAGATAATATTAAGGCATTAAAAAAAAATCATATAATTTATTGTTTTTCAAAGGAAATAATTAGAGCCATGATCAAATTGTATTTTACAATATTAAACTCTATATTTACATATCAAATTAAAATATAATTACTTATAGAAGAAAGTTACTGACATACTGACAGTAGACGTTGTAAAGTGACAAGGAGGCTAAGAAATAAGGATGTACATATTTCTTGTACGAAACTAAACATTGCAATATATTAATATTGATAAAAACATGATTTGCTTAAATAATTAAAGAAGTAAAAACCTATAGTTTATATATTATGTAACTTGTTTGTACATAGAATTAGTTAAAATAATAATATAGTAAGACTCCCTATAACGCTAAAAATTGCGCTACTGCCCCCGTGTCACGCGAGAAACAAAGAGTATTTATTCAGTATCTAACACCTTGTTTAAAATAGAATAAATTGCATATTATTTTCTGTTATATTAAAAAAATATTTATTTAGTTCTAACATGTGGTTTAAAACAGAATAAATTGCATATTATTTTCTTTTATGTTAAAAAAGAATATTTATTCAGTTTTAACTTTATACGCTCCTGATTCTGTATAACGCGAGATTCCTATAGCGCGAAATACATCTCTTGTGTTAGGGGGTCCTGCTGTGTACTTCAAATGCAAACATTAAAGTTTGATAATTTCTTTTTTTCAAATTACATAATTTAAATAATAATACTGAATATATTACAAACAATATTACAAACAACAATATTAGATTATTTTACATGTTTATAATTTTCTAAAATTGTTTTGTTACTTTTTTTATTTTTAAACAATATGTATCTAGGTTAAATAAGAAAAAATTTGAAGAAATATCGAGCAAATGACAGTTCATTGTAGTTAATGAGGCGCAAAGTTTTAATTTTTTTTTTTAATGTTACAATTTTTCTTTGAGTCATCATTAGTGTACAGTACTATAAATTTGGACATATTCAATAATATTGTAAGCTTTCATTTTCTTCTCTTTTATTTGGGTTCCCATTGGAAGTACAAAATCATCTTCAAGAAACTGAATGCTTCGTGCTTGATTGAATGACCGAATAATTAGTAAAACAAAAATGTACTCGTAAAAAGTCGTAAAATGAGAGTAGATTATTCCCCAAACATAATGTACTAATGATATAAAATACATTTCTTTATAACCACTGATATCATACCACTGATATCATGTAAAGCTTCACAATCTAATCCTTTTTACGTGATTTTAATGTAGTCTTAATTATTACATCTATATGATTTTAAATATGCCATATGTAATTTGCATAATATTAATTATATCAATATAATCGATATCTTACTATAAAATGTATCGACATACTTAAAATTAAGAAATTGGCTATGCCGGTCGAAAGCATATCTTAGTAGTTCAATAATTTCTAGGGTGAATTTACATGCATACATTTACAAGTGATTTCAAATTGCGCGTCGCATGTTTGCCGAACTTAAAACGCAGCTGTTAAATAGAACCAGAACTGTATTATCAAAATTAAATTGCTAATCAATGTAATTGTTTTGATGTCAAGAAGTATCTTTACGATTCCCCCCTGTCCCGAAATAAATTATATCATTTACATCACTACATAAATTGATATATTGATTACGTGTAAATGGTAGAAAATTCTGGCTATATTTTATCATGTGCATTTATATGCTATATGTTATATTCAAACGAATAACAGAAAAACACTATTCTGCATATGTGAAAATCAGTAAAAACTTTATGTTCACTTTTATAAAAAAAAAAAAATTTTTTTTTTATCTCTCTTTGATAAATTGTTAATTTATCACGAATATGTATTCATTAATATCAAGTTTTCAGGGATTATCACAAAATGTCAGTTCCGATACGATCACAAAAATCAAACAATGTTGCATCGACAGAAAATAACGACTCGTTTTATTTGTAAATAAAGGCTGCTAAGTTTTTCATGGATGCATTAATTATTAGGATTGAGAATGTTTTACCTTAAACAAGTAACTCGTTGCCATTACCGTTACAGACAGAAAAAAGTAACAATAGTTAAAAATAGCAAAAAGAGAAAATAACAAAAATAGTAGTTATAAAGTAACGTGTTATTTCACACGATTCTCTTTTGATGGTATCCCAAACTGTGTTTAATTATTATACATTATAACATTGAGTAAATTTTTATTCTAAATATAAGAATATATAGTTGAAATTTATATGTGTTATTCTTGCCTCAAGATAATAAATCAATCTTATTTAATTCAATGGAGAAAAATAAGAATTATAGACCTCACGTTAATATTATATTGCTTTATTTTTATAATGTAAGGTTACAATGGTATTAAGTTTAACAAGAATATTTTTAATCTTGTTATTAGAAATTTTTTTTAAGAAGATGATAGCGGTTTTGACTTGGATGACCGCTAGATATGAGCAGGATTGAAAAGTGACACATTCCTTGTAACGGCGATATCATTATAATTACTTTTATTTAGTAACGAATAAATAACAACGTTACATTTTCTTATTTGTAACGTTAATAGTAACACAGTTACATTTTTTAGTAACAATTTGAATAGTTATTTTTACGTCGATTTCAAGCACAGCGTAAATTGAAACTAGAAATTCGACGACTAAAGTTGTCAAATATAAAATTGCCATCACGTTGGAATTATATTTAACAACTTATGCGAAATAATTTTTAGCTGTTTGGCTTAAGAGAGGAAATACATTTAAAAGGCTAGAAAAGAAACAATTTTCAAGAATTTTTTAAATTAAATTCATTTAATCGATTGTTTCAATATTTGATATACTTGTTTCTCTTACATTTTAGTACATAAATAATTTTTTTGGTTAGAAAATAGAAAAAATGTAGAAACTGTAGCATTGCAAAGCGATGTGAGTTGTCAATCGGCGAGTAAGCCTGCTCCTGTTGTATTGATTTGAGACGGACAAAAACATTTTTTTATGTTAATAACATGTATACGCTTTATGTGTACCTACAAAAATGGGAAAAAAATGACAAATGAAAAAATGGTGCATGTTTGAAAAAAAATTTGAATTTTTCACAATATTTTCGTTGAATTTTGCAGTAAAAAAAGTACTTTCTGTTTATAAACGTTTCATAATCTTTTAGATACACATAGAAAGTGAATGTATAGATAAGATGTGTAAAATTTAAAGAGGATAGATTAAATGATTTTTGAACAACCTTGCTTGCTAACTCACATTGCTACCTCTCTTGTTTGCAGCGCTACAGTTTCTATAATTTTTTATATTTTTTAACCAAAAAAATTATTTATATACTAAAAAGTTAGAGCAACAAGTATACGAAATTTTGAAACAATCAATTGAATAGTTTTAATTTAAAAAATTCTTGAAGATTGTCTTTTTTCTTCTGCCTTCTAAATGTATTTCCTCCCCTTGCGAAATCACGCAGCAAGATATCGCTGACGATTTACCCCCTTTACTCCGATTTTCCCCTCTACACATATCTCATATCCAGCCCATCGACAAATCACCGGAAGTTTGTTTTATCTGAACAACATTGACAAGTCGATGACAGTTTGAATTGCGCAAAATTTGATTTTAAACCATAAATTTATAATAAATATAAGTTTTGCCAATTGCGAGGATCGTGAGGATCATTTTCATTAACTACTCTCTAATTTTAATTAAAAATAATTATTATTTCTCTGTATTAATTTTTTTCTTTAACCTTTTCGAGATTCCAGGTACATATGTGTACCATGGTACCGGTAAAAACCGTCTTGAAAGGGTTAATAATTGAAGATTGACAGTGAAGTCGCTAGCGATTTCATGTCACATGCATATGTAACGGGAGAAAGCAACAAATACTTGACAATAGCATCATTTTTCATCAACTTCTCTTAAGTCGCTAGATTTTTTCATTTCTTGTTTTGAAGAGGAAATCGGAGTAGAGGGAAAAAATCGTCAGCGATTTCTCGTTGCATGCATTTACACCTTTATATGCGTGCAAACAGTTTCAAACGTTGTTTAATTTATGGCTAGGTTACATTGTTTACACTACCAATTTTTTTATAAGCGCACTAAAGATGATCGGACTAAAAGTTGAAATTTGCAATTATATACATTGAATTTATAATATAAAATAATTATTAAGATCCAATTTGTCCTATTAAATTGCCTCTATATCTTTTTTATTATTAATATTAGTTTTATTTATAAAATGCTACAAAGCATTAGAAACAAATTATAATTTTTATCTTGTGGCTATATAACAGCCTGTAATTGAAATATATGACAAAATTTATTTAATTTTTGTTACCAATGTATCGTCAAATCTTACACACACACGCGCGCGCGTTTGTATAATAATATAACAATACATAAAAAATTAATATACCTTAAATTTTAAACCTTATTTCTTTACTAGAAGATGGAAGTCTATAATACATTTTATTTATATTTATCATGGATATATAATATTAATGTCAAGAAAAAGTAACGAAAATAGTAACAACTCGTTATTTTTTTAGTAACGATAACAATAATGAGTTACTTTCATAATAAAGCGTCAATCCTGGATTTATAATCCTTGAAAAGGATGTTCGCTTGGGAATACTGTAATTCTATTTTCTGAATCCTTTTTTGTTTATAATTGTATCGTGTGTATTTTGGTATGTGATGCTAATCAATAAAATTTATTTCACTTGTGACACATATATTTGGTTGAAAATAACGCTTTTCAGACGAATTTAAACAACTTCATTAGTATGTAACATTTCAATATTATTTTTACGTTTCACTGACGTTATGTTTGGTCATTAATAACGTAACTATATTGAGAAACTCACGACAAATCGATGTTATTGTATTGCTGTTTTATTGCAATTAAATATACATATAATAAATAAATAAATTTATGGCACGCAAATTAATATATAAATAAAAAGTAGTCACTAAACAGTAATCTAAAATTATCAAAAATGATAAAATTATCGTTACAAACACCAAGTTTAAATAGCAAATTTTAATTTGATTTAAATGATGCTCGTAATGATATCTTTATTATTTTCGGTAATTTTAGACTAGTAACTACTTTTTACTTATATATTAATTTGTGCGTTGTTCAATTTATTTATTTATTCATATTTATTTGCCACAATGTTCCACGTTCAATTCACGACTCTTTGCGGATACTTTTTTAATTTAATGACCATTTGATTTTGCATCTAAGGTAAACGAAGCACTCAAATCGCTCTTAATATCGTAGATTTTTATAAGTTTCCAAAAACATTTTTTGAAGATGTTTTGGAAACTCATAAAAATCCACGATATTAAATATGTTTTATTCGAAATGTTATTGCAGTACACGTATTGCAGTATACTGATGATGACTTGGAAAAGAATCGAAACGTTTCAAAACTCAATGCACTTTTAATATTAAAAGACATGAAAAATGACTTTTACTTGCCCGATATTTCTTTTAACTTTTCTTATTTTTCTTCTCATCGTTTACTTCTAATAAATTATCATTTTTTAAATAAATTGCTGATTTTTATTTTATAATTTTTAAAAATTGCTTTTATTTTTCTAAATATTCAACTCTAAACTTTTAATTTTATATAAAATGTAGTTTAATATATAGAAATATATTTCATTACTTGGTTTACCGATTTAGTTCATAATTAATTCCTTCATTACAGAGTCGCGTTTAAATTCCACCATCACTGTTTATTCAGCTTATTATATCAGTTTGGAAGCCTAATTTCGCAGACGTTTATTTTTGATTATCTTATAGAAACATTAATTATTACAAAATATAAAACAATATTAAAAAAAAAACTGCCATATCATCTGAAAATATTTTAAATTTATGTTTTTAAAATTTTATTTTTGGCTAATATTTAAAAAAATACAGTTCAAAAACTTAACGGTTATATTATGGTAAAATAGTATTTGTAATTTTCTTCTATATATTATAATTACATTTCATCAAATTTAATCAGACAAATCCCGTGAAAAAGTGACATATAAATTATATTTAATAACGTTTAACTTCATTTAATTACATCAAGTCGCATTGCATCCTGAAAGAGAAACGTTTTATCGAAATGAATTGTTTCATCCTTTGAAACAAAAGATCGTTCTACTGTCGTAACTTTGTCGCGCGATTGTTCCGTAGTAATTAATCTAGGCAGGATAAATTATGCCGGCACGCGACATGCGACATGCATATCATACGGCGGTAATATCGACAGATGCTGGTTACAGTCACACGTCACGAAACGCGTGCGAAAGAACGTGTCGCCGCTACCGCACCGTCGACAGCGGAGAATGCGACGACGCGATGCGGAAATGGGAAAACGAGCCGGTTGACTCCCAATCCGCACCCCGTCGGATAGTGACGATACGTCGGCCTGAATATTTCACGAGATTCAAGTTATTGGGCCAGGAAAGCGAAGCTCCGCGACACCTCCCTTCGTCGCCGATACATTTCTTTCCTCCGCCGGGAAATTAATATTTAATATCTTTTGCACTTAGAATAGAATTGTGCGATTCAAAATATCTTGCAATGTCGACGTCATTCGTTATGTGTCACTCCGATTATTTTTAATCTAGAATGCTGCTGTGGATAAATTTTCAAATCCTAATTCAAGTAATAGTATAAATCTTGTTATTAAAATTTTGATAGCTTGAAATAACTTTTGATAAAACTTTTTACATTAAATTAGTTTAGTTTATTTTAACATCTTGCAATTTATAAAGTAAACGTAAATAAGTATAAACGTAAGAAATATTTTTTGTTATTAGCAAATTTTTGTCTGAAGCAGAGTTGATGTAAAAAAAAATATGAGTATTATTTAGGATTTAATCATTCAATATTTTTTATCAGTCAATAGCTTTTTATTAAATTGTTAGTAACAATTTAGTTAAATCGTTAAAATCTATCGTAGACGTAACAAAAATAATTCAAAAATTTAATCCTTAAATGTACGTATGCTGCTATAAATAAATTTTCACTCAAGTGCTAATTCAAATATAATTTTTGTTATTAAAATTTTGTTAGCTTAAAATAATATTTCATAAAATTGGTTTATATATAATATTATATTTAGTATTATATTTTATATTTTATATTTTATATTATATTTTTAAGTATAATAGTGTTAGTTCAGTTTTTCTTCACACCTTGCGATTAATAGAGAAGAAAGAAAGTATAACAAAATTTTTAAAAATGCTTCAAAAAGATTTAATTATGTGGCTGAATTTTTACTCACAATCAGAGCTTATACTGCCCATACAGCACAAAGTTTAAAATTAGGTCAAACGTCTTTAAGATGTCTTTAAGGCTACTTCTGGAAAGATGTCTTAAAGACATCTTTTTAGATGTCTTAAAGACGTCTTACGTCCCGATTTTAGACTTGGCGCTGTATGAGTGTTGACAATTAAATAATATATTAACGTGTTTTGCAAAAATTGAAACTACTATTTAATGTATGCACGTGAAATTCATGTGTGAATTTCTCATCACAGCAACTTACTCATCATATTAGTAAATTTGTGTATAAATTTTATGATGTATACATTATAAAATCTGTACTTACATCGTCCACCTCCCAGCCTTCTTGTTGCCAAAAGTAGGCACTTACGAAAGCTGCAGCCACGACCGCGAGCGGCCCGGCACCACCAAGGTCGATTGCCTCACTGCCGAAAACCGCCAGCAACCCACCCCCGAGTAACATCAGCACTCTTAGAGGCACCATGAAAGGCTACAACATTAGCACATAAACGAAGCGTTAGGACCTAATAGAAAACGCCGTGTCATGATTACGAAGTGATTTATTGATTTCATTACGAAAGATAAGTTTCGAAATATGAGCTCCTCCTTTTGATATATACGCGCTTGAGTAAATGATGTAGTTAGGTAATAGCATCAAGAGAGTGTATGAGTTTGTAATACGCTTTGAATGTTCAAACAGCGATTATAAAGAAAATAGAATTCTTATAAAGAGGTTTATCATAAAAATATGAAAAGTACTTTTGTAATAAACCACTTTATAAAAATTTTATTGAAATAATGGAAATAAAATTAAAATAGAATTTAATAAAAAATCAGAAATTATGGAGACAGTAGTATAAAAAGATTAACAATAGCTGTTTTAAAATTAAAAAAATAATAAATTAAATAAAAAGTTTTTTTATTAAATATATTGCACTTTTGTCAAAATTAAAAATTTTTTAAATGTTGATTTATTTTATGAATAGTAACTGCAATACCGCTGCAAATCATGCTTATTAAAAAATACTTTGCAATGGTTATCGTAACAATACATAGAATGTTCTAAAAGTAAAAGTATTTGCAGTATCTAGAAAAAAAGAACTTAAATCTTGTCGTCTATATAAATATTTTTTTGTTTATACATTTTTAAGAAAATGATAATTGTTTGAAGAAAAAAATAAGATTTTGGCTCTTTGAAACTATTTTTGTTATTTTTTAATAATAAATTGAAACATTTTTATTAAAAATCTTATATGATAGACAGAAGTGAGTAACGGGGAAAAAAAATTGGAAAAGTTGTAGCCAAATCAGTTGAATAATTTTCGAAATATTGTGATTTGATTTTAAAAATAATGTTTCAAGAAAAATGTGTTTTAAGCGACTCTAATAAATTAAAAAATGGGGTATTTTTTAATTTCATGTAAAACTCTTGTTTAAAGAAATAAATAAATAATATGTTTTTGTTTGAAAGTATTTTTATCAAAGTAAATAAAATGTAGAATTAAATATAATATAAATAAACAGAAAGAAGGGCCAATCAAAACTACTTTGTTTTTATGTGAGTTTGCATTTTTTAAACAAAAAATTACAAATAAAAGTTTCAAAACATAGACACGAATTAGAAATTGTCTTTTCTCAGAGCAGTTTTTATAATATTGTTTTGAATTTTACAATAATTCAGTTTTATGCAAGATAAGGAAAAACAACCGTTTGGCAAAATGAATTTTAAACTAACAAAATAGACACTAGAGCTACATTTTCCTTTTCTTTTCTTTTAACATGGATTATCTATAAAATACAAGCTAATATATATGAAGATTCCTAGAAATTTTTCATATATAATAAATAAAACGTTTTTTTTTGTTTTTATTTATACAAATACCTCATTCTGTTCCACAACATGTAGCACAATATATAAAGATTAGTAGAGGTGTGCTAATAAAGTATCTGCGAAATCGAATCGAATCTTTGATAATGTGTTCAAAATTGAATCTGAAATTTTTATGTTGAATGATATTAAATTGAATCTTTTTGATTCGAATACGAATCATATGTGAATTTTGCATTTACATTATATGCTAATTTAAATGTTTTAAAGAGTTTTTAATGACTTTTCAAATCATTTTAATAGACAAGAAAATTAATAGCAAGAATTTTAAAAAATAATTACAGCAAAATAATGTGCTAATTAAAAGTTTATAAAAAAAATACTAGACAATAAATGTATTATTATACTGATATTATAAATAAACATTGAATGAAATATATAAGCTATAATACTTATAATTAGTTTACACTGTTGAAGTGATAGTACGTTAGCGCACTTCATTAGAAAAATATAATAAATTAATTTTTCTTTCAAATTTTGTTTTAAATTTTGTAAAATCATGATATAAATCTGTGAAATGTTAAAATAAATTTACAAAGAATATTATTTTTCACGCACACAAATTGAATAATTTTCAAGATTAAAAAATGATAGAAAAGTTATGGAAATCAATAAACAATCAGGTACAAAAATTGTTATGCGCTGATACGAGATTGTTCTTGCAAAAGATGTAAATGAAACAATCAAAACAGGCAATTCATTGTTCGAATCATAGATTTGAAATCTACGAATTATTCAAATTCGAACCTTTAAAATTTGAATGGAATCGAATCCACTTTAATTCGATTCGATTCAATTCAAATTCGAATCATGCACATCTCTAAGATTATATTATTAGATTATTATGTTAATGTTTTAATAGATTATTAACTCTTAATAGATAGATCTCCTAATGTCTTTTATTCTATTCCATATAACTTTTAGAATCTTATAATATGTTTTATCGATAAGTGTACCAACTTATGCTGCATCTCGATTTTATGTTTAAAATTGTATCGTGAGAAAAATACGAAAAAAAATGTATATAAATAAAGCATATATCTCATAAAGAAATAAGGGGATGTTATTTTAAGAAACAGTATGTCGGTATTGGCGACTTCCCTCTGTGTTCTAAATGGTGTTCTAAATAATCGCAGTCCGCGCAATCTGCATATAACAATTTAATGATAAATTATCAATAAAAAATATACAGTTTTTTTCAACACTTGTCATTTCCACATATAAATTTGAAAATTGTAAAATTTTTCAAAATACGAGTATATCGTTCTACTTTTTGTTACAACTAAAAAAAGAAATTAAAAATAGGGAAAACCTTCATGAACCAATACCCAACGTTATTAAAAATATTGCTTTAAATTTTCAAATTTATTGGATAAACCATGTTTGAGTTATCGTGACTACTGCTGTGAAAAATAATGTTATGAAAAAGATACGTTTACAAATTCAGCAACACTTTTTCATTATAATTTTACATGTTGCTTTTTTTAATAAATGCATATTTTCAAAACAGAAGCACATTGTTTATTTCTTTAAATAAAAATTTTATATGATGTTAAAAAGTATCTTATTTTTCAATTCGCTAAAATTCAGCAATACTTTAAAGAGTATTTGCAGAGACTCTTTAGCCATTGAAATGAAACTTATTTCTCTCGTCTCTAATTGTTAGAAACAAACGATAAACAATACTTTTAATGCTCTAAAGCTAGTGGCGCATAGAAAAACGTAAGTGTACAGTAAACAAATCGGTCAATCGCAGTCAAAAACTTAATCAGTAACGCAAGCAGTAGCAAATCAAATGTTGATTTTCTTATTTCTTAATCAATTTACTGTTTATATTTTATTGCTTACATTTTTCTATGTGCCCCTAGTCTAAGAAACTGCAAAAAATGATAAATTGGTTTTTTCAAAGGTTTTAATCTACATAAAAAAAAAAAATTTATTTGAATACTTGCAATGAAATATTTATTTACGGTACATAAATGTTTATTAAATAAAAAAAATGATACTTAAGTTACAATAATAATTTTTAAACAAATATTTATTTATATTTTGTAAATATATTCATTGCAAGTATTCAAACAAATGTTTATTTAAATTTAGTAATTTCTTCTCTCGGTATACTATCTCCACTTAATCGATTTTGGATATTTTGTAATAGCGTCGGAGTAGAGTGTGAGGGGAGTGTTTGACCCGAAGTAACATAAACTCACTTGTCAGCAAGCAACTAAAGTATAAATAATGTTTGCGAACAAAGCGACAGTTTTAAGTGTATTCTCCTAAAAATACGTCCTCTTGACCCGGTGCACGTTGTAACAGTTTAAGTTCACCCAAAATCGGATAAATCAGGTTACAGTGCGAGCTAAGAATACTGCAGCCACCGCCGCAGTGCAACGGCGCTAATCCTCACGTGAACGATACTTTAGATACGATGAGGTGACGATGCAGTAACCGAGTACTCGTCGACTTCTTCGTCGAGTCCGCGCATCGACATTTAATTTACCTAAACCGACTGTTCCGAAAGCCTCTCGAGGTCCCCAGGCAAATTAAATTGAATTTCAAATCTTTCGCGATCAATAAAGAAAACGCTAGTGCCGCTAATGTGACGGCGATTTTTGTTCGAGTAAGGATGTATATCGTCAAAAATAATCGTATTGTTAATTAAAAAATCCAATTCGCTGCTCTTGAAAAGATATGTCGCTATTTCAACCACATCGCTATTTTCTTTAGCCAGGAACTAATTCTTAACATTTGAGAATCTCTCGCTTACAATCTATCGAGAACGGCTCTATTTGCGCAAGACGCTAATTATAAACCATCTTTCGATTTATACTTTAAATGTAAACGCGCATTCTTAAATGAAAAGAGATTTCAAATAACTTCGAGATTTGAAAAGAAGATGAGTAATGAGATAAAAGGAGTGAAATACCACGATATCTTGTATGATTTGCGTTGAACTCTAACGGAAACTGAGGAAAGAAATTTAAATTACATCGTTACAGTCTATTTAGACATTGTATAATTAATAGTTATTAGTGTTTGCTGCATTTTTATAAAAACTAAATTTTAGTTTTGCAGAGGTAGCAAACATATTTTACAGATTCTCTACGTAATTTTTTGATAGGGCAATATGGCAGGTATTATTTTTAGGTAGATTAACTTTAGTCTAACTTGAAGGCCTCAAATGTGGGCTTTTAAATAACGTATTGAATTTAATGTGTATATAAATTTGACATATAAAATTATAGAGGATCAACAAAAAAATTACTTTTTAAACCAAAGAAAGTATTTTTTAAAAAGTTATTTTTATAACTTGTTTGTTAACTGACCTTTACTTATTTCTAATTGCTTATGCATCGAGTTTTGATATCAGTTTTTAATTTATTTACATTTTATAAAATTATTTTTTGCAAGTAAAAATATATTTTAAGAAATGTTTATGAAATCTATTTGTTTTGTGACTCTTATTAGTGTATAAGATCTACGAAAGGTCATCAATTTGTGATTTCTTTTTAACACTAGAACTACGGTCAAATTTCTCACGAAAAACACGCAATTGGAAAAATCATGTTAATTAATTCTTTTTAATTAATTAGTTCCTTTTTTCAACTATTTTATGAGTAAACTTCATGCACAATCACAAAATTACAAAATTCTACAAGCTGTAGATTAATTATAAAGTTAATACAAAAAACTGAAACGGTTATTTTGACCGCGATCGTTGTTCTAGTGTTAAATAAAAATGTATTTTATAACATTAATTAGTAGTATGCCACGATCTCTCTCCTCGCAAAAACGATCCTCCTATTTCACAAACGTACCTTTTCTTCTCTCTTCAGTAAATTGTAAATTATGTGCGTTCTATATATTCAATAAACAGATAGAACGATAGAGCTCCATGGCTAACAAACTCGTTTCCATAAGAATCATCGTGTTAATATTTATCTGAGTTAATTTAAGCAAACAAAATAGTGTTCGATCAATCCCTCTTCTCCTTTATCCACTTTGATCTATGTTTTATTACGAAATGGTTTATGTGATTCTTTGGAAAAATCGCTAATAATTTCGAGGACGATCGAAGTTATTTGAGACGCCATCGAGCGAGGAAATGTAAACGTTTTTGTCGCCAAAAGATACTCGGCGGTTTGCGGATGCGGGAGATCACTGATGCACGATCTCCGGTACACAATTCATAAAGTGTTTACAGGATTTTCACGACCAGACGATAACCGCATAAGTGGATTTATCCGGTGATAGTAGATTTATTCGGATTTGCACTCATGCTCTATCCCCGCGAGTGCTTTCGCGGTATGCAGCGAAATCTAGTGCGGGCGCAAGGGAGATTCATCGCGCGGCGGCGGTGTGGGGTGAACGACTCCCCACTGGTTGACCCTATTTCCGCCGCAACCCTTTATTCTTATATCTCGCGCTGGGATAGTCAATTCGCGATATCTCGCGCAATCAGATAACCCGTGTGCATTATAACGCATAAAGCAACTCTAATTTCACGATTTCCACGCACGAAACGATGAGAAAGGACGCTTCCGTTTTCGAAATGTCGAAAAGGCGAGCATTGTTATTTTTTTAAATAGCACAGTCCGCGTCTCTCTCTCTCTCTCTCTCTCTCTCTCTCTCTCGCACGCATACTTTCAGAATCGAACAGTGGAAGAATTTCTAAAGTAACGGAAAATATATATGCCGCCTGTGTTACCATATACTGCAAACTTTAGTCCGCTTCCACTCGAAGGCACGTTTTTCCGCGCCGCGGCTGACATAACTTGCGAACGGCGGTCATAAGGTTGCAATTTAAGGAGAACGTTCAAAACGCATCTGCGGCATCGTGCAAAGGCTCCGCGTCTCTCCGCACAGTGTGTGACACTGCTCCTCGGTGTCCGGTAGAGAGTACGTCCGACAGTAAGTCCTCTCTCTTCCTTGTAAGAATTCACGTTCGTGCATCCCGACACGACGCGCGTTCGAACCGTGGCCGCAGAAACGTGGTTCATAGAATCGTAATTCTCAATGCAGTTTGCAGCGGCGCGGCTGCAGAGAAGGTACTTACGTCACCCTTTTCCGGCACGTATTTGGCCAACCAGCCCCACATGACGCCAAATCCCAGACCGCCGATAATCGCGATAGGCCCCTGAAGGATCTGGTACCACAACGCGTCGTGAGAAAACATGATGCTCTTCACGATACCGAAGACAGCTACGGATGCAGCATCATCGATTCCCGATATGGCGATAATCAGCGTCGGAATGCCCTGGAACGTGTCGCAGATTTCTTAGAAAAATTGGTCTTTTGTCAAAATTGTCAAAACGTCAAAATTGTAGGATAAATTGGAGTATTATGGCCATACGGAAAAGATGGTCATAGTCTGTAATTTCTCCAAAAACTACTAAATAGTGAATTTTTATAGTCATTTTGAAAAATAATTAATATTTATAGTAATTTATATGAGTACATTATTCGAAATAATATTATTCTAAATATTATATAATACTTTTACTTCTGACTACCTGCAAAGTTTTGCATGGCATGTGTCCTCTAAAAGCTTTTATACGTCAAATAAACTACAGTTAAACTACCATAATCAACGTTACGTATATGTAAAATAGAAGAACTTAAATTGTGACGTGACTTATAATATGTACTTTTATTTTCACTATTTATTAAAATATACTATAATTATCTTTTTCTTACAATTTGGGCAAAATGGCCCATTTTGTTTTTCCATATACTTTTTTCTTTTTTTTAAGAATCTGTTTCGTTTCCTTGCTTTAAAGGAATTATAATTGTTATGGTATTATTGCAATATCAGATTTCAATTTTTATATTAATATTGCAATATTATAATTATAACTAGGTTATATACAATTATACACATATATTTCAGATATACTTATTTATACTAAATATATAAAATTATAAGTTTTATTTATCACTTTGGAAAATGTTACATTCATTTCTAACATAAAACTTGTATAGCCAACTGTCCGATAATACTATGACCATCTTTTCCTTAAAAGTTTGATAAGATGGCGAATGCATATGTCATAATATTTTAATAATATTAGATTTCTAATGAGTGTTTTCTCTTTAAATTCTGTAGTATTATTAACTTTAAGATTCAGTAAAATGGTACATTAAATATTATTAAAAAATAAAAATAAAACTGTAACTTTTGCATTTTGAAAAACTATGGCCATTTTACCTGTAAGAGTATACCCTACTCTTTTTTTGTTAACTTATACCATCGAAATAAAACCGACGATGTGTATCACGAAAGATAACGATTCGAATTAGCGCTAACCATGCCTGTAAATGGGCGAACAATATCAATTTCTGATATTAATATCACATTGTTTAGTAACAAATTATGCATTATTTACTATGTACAGAAGCAGTCATAAATAAGCGTTAAACATGGATCATTTACTTATAATGTAAATATGTTTAGGACTTAAAGTGTTTGGCTTTGCTCCGTTATATCCCGTGTAACATATCTCGTATGAAGTTCCTACAACGTAAAAATATTCAAATGTTCACAGAAAATAATGTAAAAAAAGGTAACGTTTTCTAAACTTACAATATTGTTTTTAAACATAATTTAAAGTAGGACACACAACGTTTTGTAGAAATATGGAAGTTATTTTTCAGGATTAAAAAGTAACGCGGTGCTTGTAACATTATTATTGTTATTTACTGTTGTTTTTCTGGTAACAATTGTTACTTACTTTCCTATTATCTTGTACCAATTAATAAATTTGCACACCACTTTAGTGCGTAAATATAGTAATTGATATATCAGATCAACACGGAAAGAATAATTTTGCTGAAATACAGAACTTAATTATATTGAACAATTTAAAAAATTCTGTAGAATATTTAACTTGGCTGCTAGAATGTTAAAAGTATTTGCAGCAACATTATCATGCTTAAACGCCCTACATAATTATTTAAATAACTCATCGTAAAATTATTTTCTGATATGTATCTATAACAGTTGAATTTTTAAATGTTGCAGTAAAATTGTTTTTTCCGTGTAGTTATATGCAATATATAGCTTTGGTTGAAAAGCACATTATATTTTTTAAATGTTTTTAACTGTGAAAGGATTTAAACAGAAATTAAAATGTGAATTATTTTTTGCTTTAAGAACCACATAAACTTATGTAATAATAATTAATATGAAATAATACAGATACAGGAATTTCAGAAAAAAATATAGTTACGTAATCATTTTAGTTGAGGCTATATATAAATGGAATTATAAACTTTCTGTACTTTATAATATATTTTAAACATTGAAAAATATTTTGCACTTTATATTTTAGACTAAATTCCGATAGTTACCAGTATTAAAAGTCTACAGTATGTGTGTAACGTATATAGATTTTTTCAGTACTGACAGTGAATATTAAAAACAATGTTTAAGAAAAATTGTCAATAAAAACGGTATAATATGAAAAAAGGTACCTTATTGATCCAATCATGAGTATCTCTAATATTTAACAACTTATTCGCCTGCTAAAAATAATTTAAAACATTTTCTAAAAGTTTACAAGTACATTTTCAATTAAAAAGAAATGTCTGTACTTACTTTGTTTTTGAAAAATCAATTATATAATTGAATTACCTTTAAAATTTTTAAAAATTTCTATGAATAGAAATTCAGAATGCCCATGATTCAGCCTCAATGATTAATGTTGACGGGGTTAGATAGGTTAATATACATTTTAAACTAAATTAAGTTAGAGTTAATGGCTTATAAAATCAATTTAGTTATCTAAAAGCTATATAAACGAGAAAATAATTTAGTTAAAAATTACATTAGGATTAAATTAACTCAAATTAAATTAGAAGTTAATTTCGAAAAATATTTACATATTAAATTAGAATGTTTTTGAACACAATGGACATCAAATGTTTTATCTGTAAACTAAGTTTATAAAAAATCATAAAGAAATATTGTTTTTTATACAGAAATGTATTTTTTATCTTATATAGAAGTAAATTTTTAATTTAGAAAAAAAAAATTAATATGTTAAAGTTTATGTATTGGAAAATAATTAGTTAAAATTAAAAATTAACTCATTTAAAAGTTATTAACTTTATAATTTTATTTTTTAAGTTTTTAACTATTTACCTAACTGAATACTGATTATTACATTTTTAATATTAATTATTAAATATATAATTTTAAAATCTAATATTTTACTTTACCATTAGAAAAACGTAATGAAAAAAAATAACTAATCATTACCTTTTAGGTAACGGTAACGATAACGTGTTATTTTGCTAAAGTAATGTTTCAAATTTTGCTACTAATGCCATAACACATTTAATGTTGTATTTACTTTATATGAGTCTATATAAACTATTATTTTTGTTTTTTGATTAGTATAAGTCTCAATTTTTTTAAAAATTGTGTTACAAGTAAAATTACCTGGAATATAATAAATAATTAGAATATAGTAAATAAATAATAAGTGTAATAATAAAAAAAGTAAATAAATAATAATTATTTTACTATTTAAAGTAATCTAATCTCTTCAAAAAAAAAAGTTTCAACATTTTAATTTAATATATAAATATTTTTGAAAATTAACTTCTAATTTAATTTGAATTAATTTAATTCTAACGTAATTTTTAACTAAATTATTTTCTCGTTCGTATAGCTTTTTTATAACTAAATTGATTTTATAAGCCGTTAACTCTAACTTAATTTAGTTTAAAATGTATATTAACTTACTCAATCCATTATATAAAAAAAAAAAACTATATAATAATATCATACTATATAACAATAAATAATTTTATATTTTTGTGTTATTTATTTAAAGCAAGAAACATTCTTATCTAAGCATTTGTGCACAGAAAATAGTAAGAAAATATATATAAAAAAAACATTTTACATAGAAATCATTTTTTAATTAAAATATTTAGATGTTATTTGGACGTTTTACAAAGTCTCAATGCAAATGTGAGAAGAAACACCTTACTTGTGATGCCATTATTTTATAACAATCGTTACTTATCTGTTTCGTTAATGATAACAAAATTTTTTTAAAGTAACAACTATATAATATTGTATTTTATAAACGTATAACGCGTGTTGTATAGACGTATAACGCATTTTGCAATTAATAAATATCACTATTATATAGTAACAATATAGAAAATTGGATGCCACTCTAAAAAAAGTAACGATTGTTATTTTCTAACGATAACGTGTTACTCTTTAAAATTAATACACTGAGAAAAAGATGTTATTAACTTGATTACGTTTTCAATTAAATTAAATTTTTTCAGTTTAAACTGTGAAATTCAAATATTTTATGTATTTAAGTCAAATAGGTACATAAACATTTATACAGGGTGTCAGAAAAAAAGGGTCACATATTTTGATAGCAAGTAGTATTGATCAAAACAAAAAGAAAAGGTCTAATTAACATGGGTCCTAAAACTAATATCTTCAAAGATACAAGCTATTTTGTTATTCGAGCTCTTTGTCATTTTCTTATTAGTCGGGTCATCTTTAGAATGTAATGAACAAAGGAGTAGGGAAGAGTGGGGTACAATAAGGATATCTTTTTTCTAGGTGCCTTAAAAAATAAAAAATAAACAAAAAGAGATAAAAAAATAATTTTTATTTTAATATAAAATGTAATCATTAATCTATAAAAAAACTGAAATAAAGAAACTAAATGTATGTACATATGATAACAAAATAAATACTCCTTTTTTTACAAAAAACAAAAAATTTTAATGCTGACTGAGACGATTAATCTCGTATTGACGAACTCTCGTATAGCAACAGTAGTAAACACTCTTTTGTTTACTAGGGCTGCTCACATTCGTCAAGGCCTACGCAATGACGTTTGACTTGTAGTATCTATTGCAAATGTAAATATCAGGAGACATTTTAAAGATGACACGACTAATAAGAAAATGACAAAGAGCTCGAATAACAAAATAGCTTGTATCTTTGAAGATATTAGTTTTAGGACCCATGTTAATTAGACCTTTTCTTTTTGTTTTGATCAATACTACTTGCTATCAAAATATGTGACCCTTTTTTTCTGACACCCTGTATATTTAACTGAACTACATATGTATTTAATTTAAATACGTAAATGTCTTATTTGAAGAAATTCAAGTTAACAATTTTACTTTTAGTATTCCGACTAACAATAAATAGTTACATTTTATTATTAAAAAATAACAGTAACGGTAACACATTATTTTTATAAAGTAACGTTACCAATTCTATCTCAATATTAGCTAACGTCTTCATTATAGCTATACGTATAGCACTGCACAGACCTTCTGCTCTTTTGGGTTATTCAGTCGCGAACTTTTAGATAACATTACATTTAACGGCATTACAAAGATACTTTACTCTAGAAAAGAAGAAATACCAAGAAAGGAAAGCGTATCAGACCAATTTTCAAAGTGTTCATCTCGAGATACGGGATTCGGTTTACATGCAGTTCGTTAATGAGAATTTTTTATCGCCACACTTGTGGAACGAACAGATTTCGAAAGACTTCAAAGTGATTAAGAAACGCCTGCACGAACGTACGGACAGACCAAAAAGAATCTTTTTCCGGAAGTAAGACGGGCGATAGAGCGATGCCGCAGGCTAACAAAAAAGAAAAGCTGCAAGGAGGAAAGAAAAATCAGCTCTTTCTAACTTGGTGTTCATTAGAACGAATAAAACTTTCTGTTCTCCTATTTGTAATGGCACAGTTTCGAAGAGTGTTCGATACACCGTTGTTTCATTTTATGAACAACGATGTTTTGCGTTTGTGACTTTTATGTCGAGTGAATATAAAAAACGGAAAAAAAAAGTAGAAAAAGAGAGAATCAGATACTCTTTATTCGTGATATTTTTGATGTATTCATTTATTTTCAATATTCTTCGTTCAATTACAACATGAAAATGATTCGTTTATTAAATAAACATTACACAATATCACGCGTTGCGTAATTTCAGATACGAAAATACGAATGCGAAAACTCATATCTATTCAACCGAATAATCAACGGTACGTCGTTTAAGTTTCGAATGCGATCCATCCGAGAACCTTCCAAAGAATGCCCGAGACATTGTCAGTTGACCCAGAAAAGTAATCCGCGAGAGAAAATCAAGATATTTAAGGTCTCACGAAACAAAGACTTCGAGGTATGAAAGAGAATCGAAGAGTAGGAGAAGACCAGACAAGGCGCTATTGAGAGTGGTCGACGACACTCGAGGAGGATCCTGGCGCGGGCCCGGGCAATGTTATCGGTGTCACGATAGCTCGTTCGGGGATTTAAGTCCGCCGTTATCGTGATTCTCGGAGTTGAACTACTTACACGAGGCGAAAGAGAGAGAGAGAGAAGAAAGGAAGAGGAGGAAGATGTCTAATAGATCGCGGCACACGATCGCGATGCGGAGGAGGTCAGCGTTCGAGTTCCCTGCCGCTCATCACGAGTCCGCGCCCCGAGTGGGCGCTTGCGGATACTCGTGGGACGCTCGTGAGCTTGCACAACCACGATCGGTCAACGTCTCGTCGGGAGATTTTCCATCCGCGACGCGATAAGAATCCCCGATCTCGCACGGCCGACGAGTATCCGGCCGCAAATTCGCGTTTCTACGGTATCACGTCGTAGACCTCCGCGGCACCCGTCCACCCCCGGCCGCGTTGCACTACGTTCCGCCAAATGAAGAAGTATCGTCCGGATCTTTTCGGCTCATGAATATCACATTCGCAATGGTCTTTGTGCTCCTCAAGCATCTTCCGCTCCATTTTCCAAACTGAATTATTTAGGTCCGGTACGTTTCCCTCCTCCGCCGCCGCGTTTCGCCCTTATTCGCCCTTATACCCGTCGCGCGGGTGTCCCTCGGCCCTATAGCTTTGCTATCACGTAGAATCGCTCTTTGCGCCACTGCGCGCCGCGAGCGTTTTGCAAATTCGCGTGAGCCACACCGCGAGCGGTCTTCCGACGCGCTCGTAATTAGATCGGGGGTAAGAAAGTCACGTGCGATCGCGTGCGGCGGGATACGGGGCTCGCTTCGCGAATCGGCCTTTAAATCTCGATTTCGGCGCGACTCGCGAAGCGAGGCATGCGAAACATCCGCGCGCGCGCGTAGATTCGCGAAAATCAGTTTTGCAAGAACGATACGTTCCGCCACGGCCGAAACGTTTCATGCCGAAACGTTTCATCGGTTATCACGCTCGGCGCATATAACGGGACGAAAGAAATTTAATTACTCTCGCGTTGCGTTCATTAACATGGAAACTCCTCTAATACGCTAATGTCGAGCGCGTCAAACATAGCGGCCGTATATAACACAGGCTGCTACATAAATTCGCTTTACCGGCGTATTCGATTAATATAAAACATAAACCGCGATGTAATCCAATTACTCGGGCAATTACGATTAAATATTAATTTAATCGTAACCACCGTCTGCCATCCATGCAGTGATATACGTATGGAGTAATATTTATTTTTCTGAACGCTTTCAAAGCCCCGTTCCTCTCTCTCTCTCTCTCTCTCTCTCTCTCTCTCTCTCTCTCTCTCTCTCTCCCTTTAATTATCTTCTTGCATAAATTTTATAATCACGCGCATCGATGGAATTATAATTGCAATCGCGAGCAGATGTGGCAGGAAAATATATTGTTATATTGTAAGATTTTGTGGGGAAAAAAAGAAGAGAGAGAGAGAGAGAGAGAGAAAGAAAATAACGGGGGCGCGTCGATAAACGTCTTTGGACGGCAGTAAATCTCAATTATTCTTAAGGGAAAATTATGTTAACTCCGCCATTTATCATCCGCTTAAAGTCTAGATCTAGTATAAATCTATTTTACTACCTAATGTACGGAAGTCGGGTGAAATTAGTTCCAGGAGACTTATGATCCGTTCTTACGAATGAAAGACGGGAGATCTCGCGGCGGGTGAATATTCAAATATTCTAACAAAGGACTGAGAATAAGTGGCCTTACCTTGGCGACCCCGTAGCCCTTGCTACGCAGCCTGAAAAGGCAGGGCACTACCACGGCTGGCGAGACAGCTGCTATGATGCTGCCGAGAAGGAATCCCCACACCCAGGGCAAATCCAAGAGGTATCTCGTCATTACGGCGATCACAGTAGTTTCTATCACCCAGGGTATCAATCCCAGCTTTGGCACGGTGATTCTCAATCTTTTCAGAGCGGTTGGATCGAGGTCCAAGCCCGCTCTGGTGAGTATGATAACCAGAGCGATTTTCCTGCAACAAGAAAGAAGAGGACGATGAGGAAAACATGCAATCCGTTTCGGCGCGTGCGTGCATGGTATTGGCAGGCAGCTGAGGGTTCGATTATCGCGAAAAGACTATCTGCCAGAATAGGGAGAGAAACTTCTCTTAACTCGCGCTTCAACGGAAAACTCCTCTTTCTTCGCGAAAGTAGTTAGAAGTAAAACGCGGTCTATGCATATAGTCTTGACCAACGCATATCTTCAAGTTCGACACAACGTTCGAGGAAAGGAGTTAAGTAACTACTTTGCGAGGAGAGGAAGGAAGAGGACGCGTCTCCCTCCCTGCAATTCGTATCTCTTCCCGAGGCCTTCGCATCCGCGAATCTGGGACGCGCGACGAAAGTTCGCGCGACGCGGCGTGTCCGCGCCGCGAGCTTACGATGAAAATTCAGGTACGGACGATCGTTGAAGCCTCGGTTGTCTCGAACTTTCGAAAACCCGTTTAGGAAAGGCACACCCTGGGAAACTTATCCTATTACGAGTTTCACCCGGCGAGAGAAAGGTTTACGAAGTCGCTGCACGGACGACCGTGCATTTTGCACGCCGCGTGATGTCGCGTCGCTATCCGATCACAGGGAAAAGCGTCGAATTTACATCGGCAAAACGCGCGGGGCATCCCCGCTACTCTCATTCTCTCTCTCTCTTTTTTTCCCCTCCTACTCTCTCTTTCTCTCTTCTTTTTCTCCCTCTCTATATTCTGTTAATATTATTAATTGTTTCCAGCGTGCGTAATATTCCACGCATAATGTTCCTGCGTACTGAAAAACGGGATTTCGCAGATCTTAATGTCGCGCATGGATTTTACATTTAATTATAATTATTTAAAGGCGAAAAAAAAGAATCGCGCGCGGGAGGATTAGCATCGTTATTATGTACATTGTGTTGCTATATTATTATGTTATACGTCGAAATGAAACGACGAACGTAGCTTTTCAGCCGCGTGTTTTTAGTTTCGAACAGGAATAATTCTCCTTTCACGTGCGCCACAATACGGCAACAAAAGGCTTTTTCTTTTATTATGAATAAAAGCACGATGGAGAAAGATTGCTCTATGTTAATTTAATTAATCCTCCTGGTAGCTGAAGGGTTAATTCCCGGCGGTCCAACAGTCGATTTTAACCGCGGGAATGGGCCTCGAGCAATAAAAATAAAATCGAGACCGTACGAACGTCGGTAGTAAACTATATATATAGAAGGATTGTGATAATTGGCAATACCGAATACGTTTGCACAGCATTTCGCGAAGCGCGAAATGCCCGTCTCGATGTTTGCTTAATTGTCATGTAATATAACGTGACCACGCGGCGAACGTACATGAAACACACGGGCGATCCGTATGACTTCATGATTATGTAAACGAAAATGAATATTTGATTATATAGACATAATTCAGTACGGCGCGGATGCCCTCGCACTGGCGTTTCATTTAAATTGCAAAGCGCAGTTGTTTGGCACATTGGATATCGAATTAACGCGCGGAAACTTCAATCTTCAATCTTTAGGCTCTGTAGCGTGTAGTAACGCCCGATTTCCGGAGAGAATCTTCCTCCTGACAAGGTTCTCCATTAGCTAAACACACGAAAGAACGGTTTTACTAAAGTGTTTAAAAATTTAACTAGATACAGATCTGAAATTGATTTTGCTGGCCTGTTAAGATAATTATGCAGGATGTTTAAGCTGGAAACATTTTACAGCATTGCCGATCGTGTTTGAATATCTTTCATAGTTAGGGTAAACTCGAGTAAGATGGCCGTAGTTTTTCAAAATGCAAGAAACATTTTTATTTTTGTTATTTTTTAATAATGTTTGATGTCACTTCATCAAAATTCAAAGTTAATAATACTATTAAATTTAAGGAGAAAACACTTATTAGAAATCTATTATTATCAAAATATTATAACATATGCATTGGCCATATTATTAAGGAAAAGATGGCCATAGTATTATGGGACAGTTGGCTATACGAGATTTATGTTAAAAATGAATGTAACATTTTCTAAAGTGACAAATAAAACTTATAACTTTATATATTTATAAATACGTATATCTAAAATATAATTGTAAAATATATATGTATATAAATATATATATAACTTAGTTATAATTATAATATTGCAATTGTAACATAAAAATTGAAATCTGATATTGCAATAATGACATAACAATTATAATTCTTTTAAAGTAAGAAAACGAAACAGATTCCTATAATTAAAAAAAAAAACAGTTTACGAAAAACAAAGTGGGCCATCTTGCCCACTTGAATTGTAAGAAAAAGATGATCATAGTGTATTAAAATAGTAAAAATAAAATTACAAGTTATACGTCACGTTACAGTTTATGTTTCTTTATTATAATATGTAACGTTGATTATAATAACTATAATTTCTTCAACTTTAGTTATAGCAACTTTTAGAGGACACATGCAAAACTTTGCAGGTAGTCAAAAGTAAAAATATTATATAATATTCAGAATAAGATTATTTCGAATAGTACGCATATTATTGTAAATATTTATTATCTTTCAGAATAACAATAAAAATGCGCTATTTAACAATTATTGGATAAATTACAGATTATAATCCAATAAAACGGATAATAATCCAATTTATCCTATTTTTATGGTTCGGTATAATTATTTTCAGATCTGTACTCAGCTAAATTTTTAGAGCAAAACCGTTTTCAGCAAAACCGTTCTTTTCATGTAGTAACTGCCCTATCGCATAATCTGCCAGTCGATAAATCTTTCTGCATAGTTGATCAAATATATTATACATAATATTATCGAAAAATTAATAAACTCTAAACGTTCATCAAGATCCGCGATTTACCTCAAGTCACGCGATTACTACTCTGGTTTTTCCTTGTAGATTAAAAGTGATTTCGCTTCGAAGGCGACTTGATAATCACGTACCGTATAATTTACGATCGACATCCATGTCAGTAAACGAGTGCGCGTTAACGGAAACGTCGCGTTGCATCGTGTTGGTTTCTAAAGAACTTTGCGAAGATATATAAGTCTCGTGATCTTTTTATTACGCCGCCGAGAAGAATAATAGCATCATAAAACGTTTTATGTGTTAACAATTGTATAATAACAATAAGTGAAATTCGATTAAAACGTGAATAACACAAATAAGCAGAAAGAATTGTATTCAAAGCGGACCTTTGTGCTTAATAATAACTTTCAAAAAAATTTACGCAAAATACATTAAACAGTACACAATAAACAATATGCGTGTTGAAACCAGTGTCGGTCTTTGTAAAAAACTTTTCTTTTAAATTTTTGACATACTGCTCCAGTATTAATTAAATATAATATGATTGTGTTGAAGATAACATAAAATGTTAAGGAGTTATTCCTTGACGGATTAAAAAAATCGTTCCTTTTTTAATCAGTTTTTCAATCTTTATTTTATACTATTATATTAAGTATAAGCCCGTAAAATGATTTAATGAATTTGGAACAGGTTGCCGGTGTTTTTATGTTTTAAAGAACGCAGCGGGATCAAACAATGTGCGATTTCACGCTTTAAAATGCGTTTCTTTCAAATCCACGTTTTTTTCAACCTTGTCCCAGGCTTTTCTCAGGAACTATTAAACACTAGGAAAAACGTTTTATTATAACAACAAATAATTTGATTAAAATGTATTAAACAAAAGCTATTCAGTTTTATAAAAAAATATTTAATTAGTATAAACATTTTTTTATTTACATGTATTTTGCAGAAACAACTAAATTTCTGGTTATATAAAACAAAATATTTGATTGCTGTTAAAAATGTCTTAACTGAACAGCTGAAGATACTAGATTTTTGTATTTTGTCCATATAACAAACATTTTGGTTGCATCTACAAAATACATGTAAATAAAAAAGTATTTGTTTATATTTACTAAATAGTTTTGTTTGCTACATTTTATTTAGTACATTTTTACTAGTGAACAAGGCAGACTTCTGCTTCGAAGCAAAATATTCGTAATCTGTGGCTATGGTTGGAAATAGGATTTCTTCTAATATCTGGAAAACTTTTTTACAGCTAACAAGAGTTTAAAAAATTTTCGGAAAATTCCATTTTTCATTATCTTTAGTTAATCGCCATTTTGTTCAACATTAAAATAAATTATTTATTCCAATTCTTATATTAACCGCATTTGTAAATTAAAATAAGCCTTGGATCAATGATTTAAGATCAGCACGTAGAATGCAATCCCTAGGGCAGTATAAACAGGATTTTTTAAATCGCACGCAGTATTTATAAATTATGTTTCTATTTTATATTAATAATGACTCAAAATTAAATTTTATAAAATTAAAGAAGTAATAAACACGTATTTAAAATGCCAATATCCTCGACGTTTTTGGTTCAGAGTCGTAAAAACAAGTTGTAAAAATAGTCTTTAAAATGTGGTCCTTGAAACTATAATAGAATTTAAACTCACTTTAAATCACTTTAAATCACTTTAAATTAATAATCCAAGTACTCCTTTCTTAGTGTTAAAATAACACAATTGAAATAAACATATAATATAAAAATAATGTGTTAAAACGTAAATTCTAACATAGGAATGTTCGTGTCATATACTACAATGAGTAAATGTTAATTTTATTGAGAAAATATGCTTCCATAATTTGTATCAGCGTTATATATTTTATGTCAATTTTTCACATAATGTGTGCCACTTTCTAACATATTCATCTTCCGTTAAATTAACACAGAAATTTGAATAGACCATTTGTGGCACATGTGAAATGTATTGTATTAAATTTAACACAAATTTTTTTACTGTATAAGAATTATGTATAATAATTTGAATATAAAAAAATTATCAATTTTTTTTAGTACAATATTATAAATACATTGCTATCTACTTTTATGAATATAAATAAACAAAGTTTATAAGATTTATAAGATTATCTTCTCTGAAAGAATGCAGAAAAATTAAAACCTTTCATCTGTGCGAGCACTGACAAGCAGAAAGAGCGGAAAGCTAAATAGCCATTGTATCTATAGCAAACGCCGTGCCGCCTAAACATCAAAAGCATTTTTTTTTATATAAGCTGGAATATCTGGAAAGATACCTTTTAGCAAATCGCGTGCATTGCGTCCGCGGAGAATGCTGTGTCGCGGAAATATTTACGGGAGATTCGCGCTCGTACATCTTATCGACGTCGAAGCGTGAGAGTCACTCCAGAACGAAAAAAATACTCGAAGAAACGAACGACGTGGCTTGCATTACTGAGATATCGCAATGAACGGAAAGTTTTCACGAACAAATAAAGGAAACGAGAGATTGATTGTGAGAAAACTTTTCCGTGATCGATATTGAGAAATGTGTAATTGAAGTATAAATAACTAATATTGTTGAATAAAGTTTCTCCCACTACTTTGCCAGTTAGAAAAAAAATAATAAACAAATAATAAACAAATTTCAAGAACTCTCTAAATTCAAGTGATAATGCAGTTGATAATGAGATTAACAACGCGTTTGGAACGCAAATAACTCATAAAAACGAGAAACTTTTATTCACAGTAGCACCGCACGTTTCGACTCGTTTCGAATCATCATCAGCGATACAATTAGTTTTCCGGAATTCGTTCCTCTGATCTCATGTTGATGAGTTAATTACATATGAGACCAGAGGAATTGAACGAATTCCGCAAAACCAATTCTATCGCTGATGATAACTCCAAACGAATCGAAACGTTCGATGTTATTGTGAATAAAGGTTTATTTTTTTGTTTTAACAGTAAAAGCTATTTGCGTTCTTCCAACCGCATTGCTATTCTCATTAACCTGTATTATCGTTTATAAGAATATTCTTGTTAAATAAATTAAATTAAATACTCGACTTCCAATTCTTCAATAACTATGTTAAAAGAGTTAGTAGGAGTCAGCGCGGTTCTTGTGGCGCAACGTTCATGTGAATAAATTTATTTAAACTTCGCAATACAAACCATTACACTGCTTATAAGAATATTGACAATTCTGCATATACATACATACACAAAAAGTTAATTGTTTTATTGAGCGGAATCTTGGAATTTTGTATTATACATATAATTATTGAGTTTGTAAGAATTATTATCCTAGAGTATGAGTAGATGTTTTGTATGCGTTATCTGTAAATTTTACTACGTAATGAATAATTACATTTCTTTTGTAACAAAAGGAACATGAATCTAGCTCAATCGTCTTAGTTGTAGTAAAAACGGAAATTGTCAACACAATAGTTCGAAAACTGAAATATTGATGGGGCGTCATACATTATATTTTTTACTAAAGATGGCCCCACAATTATAGCCAAACATTAAACGTGATTTAAATTGGTATTTAATTTAGTATATAACCGATCAGAAGTTTTTATTCACATGAACATTGCTCCACAAGGTTTGCGCTGATTCTTTCTAACCATTCTTGGTAAAAAAAAAAAATCCGTAAACTCGCTCGGCTCCTAATGACCGAAAAATTGAGTTGAATTTTAGCACATGATTCGAAGTATACATATTAAAACCACGCATCGGAAACATTTACGGTAACATTTGCGCTGTACTGCTTTGCAGCTATTGCATATCGGTCGTTTCCTAATAACTGACGGTAAATTGTACATGTCAATAAGCGCCCGACCGCGGTTTGATCACTTTATTAGTCTTGCAGTCGGTGTGGACCGCGGCTTCTAGGGATGTTTACGCGGGCATACAGGGGATGGCTTCGCCTAAGCGAACGTGTACGCAAATCGCTTACAACGCGCGGCCTGTGTTTGCTCGTATTTAGCTGCATTTAGCTTAGGCGTACATGACCACCTAACGACGCGTGTAAACGCTCGCTAAAGCCGACGCTACATTTAACCCTCGCGTGTGACAGAGCCCTATCGACAGCCCCTGTCAAAAACGTAACCATCCCCCCAGTCAGCCATGTTCGACATGTAATCTGTATAATGCGAAAATTCCAGAGGCAATCTTCAAGACTAAGGGCTTTTAGAAATCTTTACAATATCACTTTGCGTCTACCACTTAATCTTCGTATATAACCTTGGCATTATCTTCCAACTATAATGAATAATGAATCGAAAAGTTGGAGCAGCGACACGCGAAGTTACATGGAATAAATGTGACAAGCGCGTCATTGAAGAAATCATTAAACTTGTAACAGATGATCGCATCTAACTTTCTCAAAACAATGTCCTTTTCTTCTTTGGTAGTGCCTTTAAGTGCAATTTCTGTGCATAATGCCGAGGATTAACCTTTTGCGTTTTTGTGGAACATTCAGCGTCCTACTTTTTTCAACTCATTGTCAGTTTTTAATTATTTTAATGAATTTCTCGAAAGTACAGTTTATTTTGTTTTTGCGTAGAGTTCCTAAAACATGAATAAGTGTTAAAAAAGTCGTTAATTTCACGTAATTATTAGGAGACTGTAGAGTAAATTGGTTTTAAATAGAACTTTTTTAATTTAAATGAATGGTTAAGCAGATTTGCTTGACATTTTTAATGTAAAGTCCGTACAAGACACCGAACATGTAACAACAGTTTAACAGTTCTTTCTTATATATACTATAACATTTATAAAATAAATGCGAGTGTATATTTATTCTATATATTCAGTTGTTGTGCAAAAAATTTTTTAATTATAAAGTTCTTGTAAATCATTACTTAAAAAGTCTTAAAATTTTGAGAGGTAATTGATTTAAGATAATTAAAGAGTTTAGAATTCAAAAATATCAAGAGTTTTGCAGTTTATTGTAAAAGTTTCAATGTTCGAAAGGACTCGTGTCCAAATCGGATCTTTACATCGGAATTGCAACCTGATTGTAGCACTGGTAATCGGCCAATCAGATTTGATCTTAGAAATGTTAAATCAGTAAAATATTATGAGTCATCAGAATAATTAAATGATTTTATTGATTTCAATTTTAACAAGATAGACTATCATTAATTTTATTTTTGACTGTCAAATTACTTGTTTTACTCAATACTAAAAAAAAGTACATCAAAATTTTTTAAAATTCTATTTAAAAGTTGATAAAAATAGGAGTGTCCTATTTGGATCAGGAAGTGGTCCGATTTGGAACCAGTAATTCCAAATCGGACTGGAAAAAGCGTTGTTACATTTTCCATTATAATTTAACACAGGTGAGACATTGTATGTCAAAATAGTCTTAAGCAAAAATGAATGAAATTAAACTATTTTTCCAACGGTTTTACGATTGAACTTTATTTGCGCCCTATAGATAGCAAAAATTGTAAACAGGTCCGATTTACCCCTTCCCTAAACAAATAGTAAAAATTTGTGCATTTTTTAAGAAAAATGTATTTTCTACTAAATTACTATTAAAATCAAAACAACAACTTAGACACTTTTTTAGGATATCCTAAAGTATTTTCAGAATGTCAGATTTTTTGCTATGTTGTTTTTTTTATTATAAATTGATAATCTTTGAAAAATATGAAGAAACTGATATTTTCTAATGTGAACCCAATAAATATATAATAGTCTAAATATCTCTTATAATTGTGTTCTAAGAATTTGATTCTAGGGTGGGTTATTGAATCCTAACTTGAAGTCAGAATTTTTTAATTAAAAAAACCCAAAATAGCAAAACCGTAATAAATCGACATAATAAATCAAAAAACAACAAAAATCATCTTATTATTTTAAAATTTTGTTTCTTGACTTTTTTGATTGTTGCATCCGAATCTGAGGTCAAGATTTTTGAATACTAAAAAAGTTCAAGATGGAAAATGCAAAATGACAAACAAAAGTTAAAAAAAACAATTGTATTACTTTTTAATTTGTTTTGCAAAGTTTTTTTTGGGATGCGGAATGTTAGCTCAAAATTTTCGAAAAAATCAAAATTACGAAAGAATAAATTTATGACAAATATTCTTATAATAAAGAAACATATAACTAATAACAGAGTAATAACAGAAGTACATGGCGACTTCTACTTCCTTTCTTTATATTTTTTTATCTTTTTTTGCATCTTCTAAACTTGCATTTTAACTTCCTATTTTTATTTTTTATTTTGCATTTTTGTTTAATTTTGTTTATAAATAATAAAATACTAAACATTTTACTAAATATTATTTGAATCATTGACCGCCTCGGACCGGTCATTTTGAATTTAAAATTTGAAAATTGCGACTTCTGATTCATTATCAGCAACCCAAAAAGTTTGTGAGACAAAGAGTTAAATAATTTTAAGTTAGTTTTAAATTATCGTTAAATAAATGTATAGGTTACACGATTTTATATCCACGTTTCCTTATTCTCTTGTATAATTCATCTTTAAACGAGATTTTGTTTCACACGCTATCGCGCTACTGGAAATTACACATCCATGCGAATTCCTTATCGTGTAATATCAATAAATCCGAGTATATCGATAATAAAATAAATCAACAGATTACAGAGATATCTTCGCAATCTCGGGAAAGAGAAGATCGTGCTTGAAAATACTGCTTTGTACTACAAAATGTTGCATATATATTGTAAGAATATCTAAGAAATATTATGCACACGAGGTGCATGCTTACTTCATAAATATTTCAAAGGACATGTTCTGAAAAAATAAGAAAGTATGTAATATCACGAATTGCAAGCGTTATTTATAAGCCTGCATTTTGCTTAAATTTTAGATGAAAATTCGAATAACTTTTTTTACATAACACAGTGTAGTTTCTCGATAATTTATGTCCGAAAATATAGCTATTAATAGAGGAAAAGAAGGTAATATGACACCCATTTCTATTTTATTGAATAAATTTGTTTATTATTAATATTATATTGAAACTGGAACGATTGTATTCAAAGTGTTGTTTAATAGATTCTAGAGTAACTCAAAGTAATGAAATATTTATTACTTAGGAAGTGACTTATAAAATTGTGACGCATAATCGGTGGAAGAAAAAAACTGGTGGTAATATGGCTAGCTTAGAAATAATTTTTAAAAAATCTATTTAGTTTAAAAAAACACAGTATTTTGTTACAAAATTATATATTTTTAATTTTCCATTATTTAGAATCATCCTGATTTAAAATTTTCCTGCATTCAAAGACTTTAGAGACGTCATTAGAACTATCATTTTATCCCTGTTTAACATTAAACAACAAACATAAAATGATATTTCTGATGTTTCTGGACATTATCCTTTAAAATAACAATCGATTTATAGAAGAAATATTTCTATATAAAAATTTCGTTTAAAAAACAATATTAACAAAATCCATGTTATTATTTAATTCTACATAACTCCAAGTGTGCACAGTCAAATAAAAAGTTAAATATAAAAAAAAACACTCGAGTATACATACATTCGTGTGATAATATGCTCAAGTTTAAAAACAATGGAGAAGTATGTGTAATTAAATGCTAAGATATACCTAGAAAAAGTTTAGAAGTGCACAAAAAGTAAAAATGCCTTGTGTCAATTGTGAGTTATTGTGTATTGGCATATTAACGGTATTAAAAAACCACAGGTAACTAATTGCATAATTCCATAAATAATTGTTAGCTTTCGTCACCTAATAACGAAGATAATGGGGGGAGAGGGAGTAACCATATTGTCGACAATAGCCATAATACACTTTTCTCCTCTATTAATGTGCACTATAAAAAACTCACACGTTAAATTACAACCGTGATGGGTAATTTTGAGACCTATTATTAAAGGTATACTATATACTTATATAGATAAAAGAAAAAACTTGTAATTTACAAGTAAAATTATTCTTTTTTCTAGTAATTAAACAACTTGCAAAAAAAATTTTATAATTAAAATTGAAGTTGTAAAAATACAAACGCAAATATTTATGTACAAATTTATCAACAAATTGACGTATAATTTTCCTTAAGCTATATGTACGAACGTAAAAATGCAAATATTTGTGATGTTATTATTACGCTATATAATATTATAAAAAATTGTACAATTACATAAAAATTATAAAATATACTATTGTTATTCTAATTTTGCATTTAAAGAAGATATATTTACACAAGTAAAGGTAAAAGTATTAATTTTTATAAAAACACCGTTTTATAAATTTTCACTAAAAATGTGTAATTTTTGTACAGATTAGTTATGTAATTTTATATAATTTTTTTATAGTGTACACAATACACTGCCAAAGTTTTGTTTTATGTAATATTACACCTGTTATAGTGGTATTATAGTATAATTTTAAGATTCACTATATAGCTGTAAATATTCACACGTGTGTAAATTTGCAAATTATAAAAATAAAATTAATTTTTTAATTTGTAATTAACAGATGGCAGAAATAAATTTACAATACATACGGAAAATTATACAAATGATAATGCATTTTGCAATTATATTATTATACATACAAATATTGTCTTTCCATCATGACTGTTGTAAACAATAAAAAAGCTATTGTATCCGCACACAGTGATTAGGTTGAACAGACATTTTTGTACATGAACAATGAATGCTAATCGCACGAAATTTCACAGCGATATTTGGAATATTACTTTTGTACTACGTAATGTTATAGAAATTTGGACAATTATATAAAATAAGATATATTTACACAATAATAGCAAATGTACATATTTTTTATGGAATTATATAATTTCTGTAAAATTACAAAGTTTTTATATTTACAGAACTAATTACATAACTTTTACCTTTATTAGTGTAAATTTATTGAATTTTTTGTACAGTATACGTATTTAATAGAATATGTATATATATAACACAAATTTTTATTATGAAAAATATGTAAAGCAATTGATTGACTTTTAAAAAAATTTCACTAACTGTTATTTTAAATTTTATCAGAATTCCCAAAAAGGTTTTACAATAAAAATGAATCGCTATAAACCGAATGTAAAAAAAATTCCTTTTTTTTAACTAAAGGGCAATATTTCGTCGATTGCCAATAACCAATGAAGCCATCGTCGCGTCAATTAAATTCCAAACAAGGTCAGGCATAGTGTTCCCTACGGTAACCATGGCTCGCCAACATTAACGATTCTAGCTGCGCGTCTCTGTCATTAGTAGGCTGTTCGAGTTATAAAGCGAATTTGACCAATCGAAAGGGTGATGATCGAGCAAATTCAGACACAATTGTGAGAAAACTATTTCGAAAGGGAAGGAATAGAAATCTTGGTGCCACAATCAACGATAATCGACGTAATAGTAATAATTGTCGTCATTCCGATAAACGATTCCCGCATTAATGGAATCGTTTATTGGAATGTCCTTTGATTGATTACAATTTTACCGGCCGTTTCTCGTTAAAGAAATCCTTCAAACTCGATATACTCCTCTTCGAGCGTTAATTCGTACACGTTCGTGATAACTTAGTTATTGTAAGACGGAAATTTAACGGAATCTAATGTGTTACTTGCAAAGTAATATCTCTCAAACGTGCACGGATTAAGAAGTTATAATCCTATGGAAAACTAGTTCTGAAGATTGCCGAAGGAGAAGTTCGTCAACTTTGATAATGACATCGCGATGACATCGATCAGTGCGGAAAAGTAGGTCAAGTACGCCGGGAAGTTAAAGGCTAATTTGCATACTTTTACCTAAACGCACCTCATCGGAATTTTAATTTTATATTAACATAAACGAATTGCGCCGCGGCGAGTCGCGCCCCTTTATCCTTTTTCTTGTTTTTCCTTTCAGAGAAGTCGCGCGGCATCAAAGGCTAGGATCAAAGGCTCACGCAATCCGAGTATGATTATGGATAAATACGTTCTCCTATCATAAAATATGGGGAAACCTTGACGAGCCGTTGCACACGCGAGCAGACAGCAGCCGATCATCGTGGGAAAAAAAGACTCGATGGATCTTATCCGACCCTTTTTGTCAAGGCGCAGTATTTGTCAGCGAGGATGCAGCTTGAATTTGATTGCTAAAGCCGTACTTGTTATGCCGTGCATACAGCTAACGTCGTGCGTGTCCACCGCGATTCACCGTCGTTAGACCTCGACCTTAAAAAGCGGCCACCTCGCGATCGCGATGAGTTGATCGTTACCTCGGAGACTTTCGAGGGACCTTCGTGTAATCGCCGTCGTTGTCATCGTTGTCGTCGTCGCCGTCGTGGTCGTCGTTGTCGTTCTCGTCGTCAATAATGACACGTTTTTCCAATAATGACACGTGAATCGAGATAACGACTGTTTGCAATGAAAAAACGATTTAACCAGCTCAACCTCGAGTTTACGTAAGAAATTAGTCCAACAAGAGCCCTCTATGCTTTCCTACGTTTTTGTTCTCCGTTCTCTAAATAAAATCCGCGATGCGCACTTTAAAGTGACGATTACTTCTACATAAAATAACATGGAATAATATGATTGTCGATAAACTTTTTTATTCGTCAATGAAAGGGAAATCTTCAGAATTTTATTTCTGTTAATTTACATATCTCTCACATGAGAGGAGAGACACGATCAAATTTCGTTATTTTATCAATCGAAAGAATGATATTAGAGCGATACGTGTAACACCGGCATTTAAAAAATTCCATTCTTGATCGAGACAAATTTGACATTTCTTTCGGTGCTCAATATAATTCTGTATCAATTATTAAAACGTTTTTTAGTTCTATAAACTACGTGCCGATACGAATTGTCAGTAAAGATGGAATCACATTCAGTATGTACTTAAAAGTCTAAATCAAATTTAGTAATCAAGCTTTATTTCCTAAGATTCGAATAATACTCGTAAGAAGTAATATTTCGTATATTGTACCTGCGAAGTAATCGACTAGTCAGTTTGTAATTTTACAAACGAATACCCGTAAGATTCGAAATATATTTAAATAGTAAATACTCTCTTTATAAAGGATCGAATCTTTTACAAGTACTCGAACTCTAAGAATTATTACCGGTATTCATAGCCTTTCCTGATAAATGAGGATTCCTTGTTCCTGTCTGTCTTTTGTCTCGCGTATGGTAAAACATAGCACGCGAGACAAAGTCAGACAGGAACAAGGAATCCTCATTTATCAAGGAAGGACTATGAATACGGGCAGATGTTGTGCGCTTAACACGTGTTGTAAAGGAAAATAAAATTTTCTTGTAAATGTACTCATAAAAGGTCCGAATAGATTTGATCTAGGTTAGACTCTACTTGGAAGTAATGCTCTTGTTTTTTGAGGTTTTTTGAGGTTACTCATAAAAGGTTCGAACATATTTCATCCATCTTGGAAATACTGCTTTTATTTTTCGAAATAATCATAGAGAGTTCGAAATCAGATTCAAATTTACTTGTAGGATACTCAACTCCATCGCTAATTGTTAAATTTGAAACAAAAAAATTTTATTATTATTTTACTTTTCTAAAAATATCATCTGTTAAATAATCATCATATTTCACCCTCAAAAATTTTACATCTAACCTTCGAGCCTAGGATTCATAACATTATTAATCTTCGGTCAAGCTGATTTTCCATTTTCCATTTTAAATAAAGTTTTGAATACCTTTTTATTACAAGAATAGTTGTAGATTAATTAAATTTAATTAATTACTTCTTTTAATAAATTAAAATAAAAGTAATTTAAGCAATGTAATTAAACAAGATAATAAAGTTTAAATTAAATTTCTAAATTTAGTTAGTACATTAAATTGAATAATAATTTCATAAATTATATATTTTCCCTTCAAAATTACCATTGCTGAAACATTTTCATATGAATTTCTAAATTGAATTGAAGAGAATGCTGACCTCACGATTTTTGCCGACACTTCAAAAACTTGTTTCGTTTCAGCTGGAAATATAATATTCGGCACGAATCTCACACCAAGAACCTCATCCTTTGAAAATTTCATGAAAGCAGACTCACCGTAGATTGGCAACTACCACGGTGTATTGTCCCTCGATCTTGACGAGTCCGACATTTTGCATTATTAGACCGGTGATCAGCATACCGATCAAAGCCGGAAGAGTGGTCAAAGAGAATAGCCAACCTCCGAAATGCGCAGCGATGCACACAGCGGCCAATCCGAACAGTTGGCCACCTGGGGCGGCGTCATCGCCCATTACCGAGTAGACGACACCCCAGAGCAGCAGACCCAAAAGAAAAAGGCATAGAACACGAGCAAATTTCCTGTATGTTGGGCAGAACGGCTGTGGACACGCTCTTCTCCATCCTGGCGGCTCCCACGATGGCGTGTCGTCGCGACCGTGACATCGCGAACAAAATAGATACAACCACGATCTGAAAGAGACATAAATGAGATGAAGAGCGCGATGGAACACTGAAATATATGTGACGTTGAAACTAGCTAATACATTCTTTTCGTTTTTCTTCAAAACTTCTCTTTTAGCTTCCATAAATTGGGGATTGAAAATAACACATCGATCCTTAGATTTAATTTTCTATTTCAAAAACGAATCAAAACTAATTAACTATTATAAAAGCACTATTTCCTCTTAGCTACATTAAGAGAAAAATTACTAAATTTTAATAAATATTTATTTGAATAGTATTAATAAAATATTTACTAAATATATATTTATTTAGTACAAGAATCATTAATTTAAGTATCACCTTTTTTTTATAGAGTAAATATATTTATGTACAATATTTATGTACAATAAGTAAATTTATTAACACTATTCAAATAAATATTTATTAAAATTTAGGAACTTTTCCTCTCGCTGTAGCAAAAATAAACCATCTATTATATTAGTAGCGATACCTGATAAAAATAAATCTTTTGAAATACTTAGGATCGATATCACATGTGAATACGGTCTACTTTTTGATAAGAAGGGAGATAAGGATAAGTGCAAAACAAGAAACATGAGTTATTGTGAGCTTTTAATCTAATTTGTACTACATGGCATATTATGCTGCTTGCAGTAATAAAAATTCGAATCTTTTGTATAAAATTATATTTTAATGGCAATTCCAATAGCATCTTAAATTTTATAATGTTACACTCGATCTTTTTACCACAATTTTATACAATATACGCATTTTGCGTTTTCAAAGAACAAATTAATTGTTTCTGAATGAAAATAATAAATTTATGTTTATCAAAATTTAAAATAAAAATACTAGCTTGACGCAATAATATAAAATAAATAATTTATTTATCGCGACGAAAAACATCAAAGATACGTTGATTTTTAATTTTACGAAACATTTCGCATTTGGAACATGATTTGGAAATAATTGAATAAAAATCACATCAAAAGGTTATTGTATTATAATGCAATCTTCGTTTAACATATCATCGTATTATTCATTCAGAGCAAGTTTATTTGGATTAATGCCTTCAAGTACGAACGTCAATAGCTTCAATCTACTCAGTATCTACTGGCTCCGTTATCCGCAGATAATTTGTAACTGTTAAACTAACTTAGATTTCAATATGATACCAACAATTATTACAGTACATCTGTCTGCATGCCTTTATTGAGCATTGTAACGGTTAATTTGGTGTGTGGCTTTACACGGTAGTCTATTAGATTGTATTATTCCGCGTGTGCAATAATAATTTTGGGCTAACAAATTCATTATAGTATTGAAAGCGTATATTAATTTATGTTACGCTCATTCATAAGTCATAAAGAATTAATAATTCATAAACTATTTAATAATTTATCGGCTGCGCATTTCGAGGAAAATACTTTCGTACTCACACCCTATTATTCTACTTATTATCGGCGAATAACTCTTTAATTGGACGTCCAATTAATTTCTTGTTACCTGATAAATTCGATGCAAAGTTTATGAAAAGTGTGTGCGTGCGTGTGATGACACACTGTGTTAAAAAAATACAATACTAAAACATTATTACCGCTTCACAATAAATCGAAGAGTATCTTATTATTGTTGATACTGAAATACACTTTAATTTTTTCTTATTACACAATTTAATTAAATTTTCAAGATATTTCTCGTAAGAGCATGACTAGCGATTGGCAGATTTTTTTTAACATAAAGATTGCATTATTCAAACAATGACGTAACGTTATAGTCGAGTATATCTGCCTATAAAAGATTATACGTCATTATTTAAATAACATAATCTTCATATATAAAAAATCTATTAGACGCGAGTCACGCTTCTACGAGAAAATATCATGTTCGAAATGTCAATGCAAAAATTAAATCTACAACGTGTAATTGTTCGAAATAATTACAACGCTGGAAAGCAGATGTGAAAGAAGCGTATACATTATACATTTTTGCGCATAGATAGCCGCTATCAAGCAAATGAGAATAAGTCATAAATGATAGCCATAAAATAGGATAATTGATGTTGGCCGTCGCATTAGTAACGTAAACAATTTTGCCAGTCTTGTCGATGCAAGATGTGTACTTACAAATTAGGTGATGAATGAATCAACATATTTCATGCTCTGAATTGTAAAGAGCGACGTGAGGGAGAACTGAGACGATGACTGAAAGTTACGTATTTGATTTACATATATAAAAATATTGCGAGAGTCCGAGAGATCGTCTTCAATAAATATGCATTTGCAATAACTGATATTCACGAAATTATCGACGTTTAAGCAGTTTTGGAGAGAAACATTACGAGAGCAAACAGACGAACAAACAAAATCTGGAAAGTTCATTTTATCGGTCCCTCAGAACAGTTTCGATAAACAAGCGTTTTTGCGCTGTTAATTGTTGAAACGCGTCAGCTCATTGTTTGCGGCAATGTAAAAAAAAAGTCACACCTAATTTGCGACGGTATGACAAAAGAACCACATAGTAATTATGGCCTATTATCGTTCATTATCAGAGGCGATTGTTTACTTTTGCCGCAACGTGACTTATTATCACTGACCGTGTGAAGTGCATATATATTTTCGAACGATATACGTTCGCAATTGTATATTAGCATTATTTTGTCGAATGCAACGATTGCGGGTTATTTACACCGACACGATCGGCAAGAGTCTCCCCAAGGGACACGTGCGTCTTTCTCGATTTTTCCATATCGATCTGGATCTAGAAAAATAATTCACAGGCGCGCGCGCACTTATCAACAAATAGACTCTGTGAAGCTTTGCCGAGAGGTAATCGGGTCTCACCTCTCGAGTTCCTCGGAATACTCAATCTTGTCTCTGATCGAGCTGGACAAGCTGTACGCCGATTTCTTTCGGTTACCGTTGATCCTGCCGTTCTCCAGATCGAACTTGTGCTGCGGTATGTTCTCCACGCTGCCGCCGTGGTGCAGGATCGACTTCCGCCTACCCTGATCGGAATTGTGCTCCGAGCTCGCGCTGATGCGCCGGTGATGCTCGAAGGCGGGATTATCGTGTCCCATGACCTGCTCGCTGATCGACACTCGTCTCTTCCCTATTTCCTCGCTGGGTTTATTCGTCCTGCCTCCCATCTCGATCTCCATTTTCCACGACCAATTTTATTGATCACTAAAAAAAAAGTTGTCGAACGGGGACGTTGGCCGATCGAACGGATCCGGAAGTTCAGCCTTCTCCTCCTCCTCTTCCTTTATATGCTCCGCACTCTCCTCTTTAATCCTCTCAAATGTGAGTCGCGGACCGTGCGCGCGAGCGCGAATGCAGATCGCGCGTTCGATCGGTCCTCTCACCTATCCGACCAGTAGACGAGACGAGTAAATCTCGCGAGTCCTTCTCGAAACTGACTCCGCCAACCACACGGCACACCACCTGTCGATACGGATTCACTCGCGCTATTGATCGCGATCGAATGGAAAGGGGGCCGTAGCTGCGCGCGGTCGCTGAACGTACTGCGACGATCGCGGATCACGCGTTCGCCACGTTAACGGCGATCGTTAGCGGGTGAGTCTCGTGACGAAAACGAGGACGGGGACGGGGCGATCGGCGGACGACGAACGCTAATGCGTTGCGACGATTGACGTCTTTGACACCTTGGCCCGCTTTTACCGGGCCGTTCCTTCTTCGTGAGCGCGTTCTCCCCAGGTCGCAGCTTTGTTTTCCTCGTTAGCGTTTAGCGGCGCGCGTCACTCTCAGGATCAACCCGTTTGTCCACACCAATGTTTTTATCACGCGTCGCTCAAATCGATCCGAGATCGGTTCTCACGCGCCCGGTTGTTCGCGTGGAAACGCGACGACCGATCTCGATCGCGCACGACGCAATTGACGCGACCGCCGGTGCATCCCGCTTGCGTTTTGCGCTTCAGCGTAATGATTTAAGCTCTTACGTTGAGGGAGCCCCCCTTCGATCGGTCGGCGAGGCGAGGAGAGTGCCTCGATCGGTCTAAGTAGTCGCGGTGGCGCGAGCGCGATGGCACGGTTGACCAGCGACTAAAAGCGGCAAATGTGCGCGGCGAGCGGTGGTGTTTGTGCGGATGGTAGTGGGGCTCGCAAAAAGTGCTCGAATCGCGAAGCAACGAGCACTGGCAGTCACGGCGGCCCGTAACGATAATTGTCGCGCGATGCATACAGGATGGGCACAGCTGGGTCAGCTGGCCACCTCATTGACGAACCGGCAACGGTTCGCTGCGCTTCTCTAGCTCTGCCGCAGCTCTCGCGCCCGTTCCGCGTTCCATCGTTCGCGCGCTGCCGCCGGATCCGGCGGAGATCGACAGCTCAGATCGAGAACTTCCGCCGCCGCACAACCCACTCCCGAATCCCGGCGGAGGCACGGGACGGCGTCGCGATCGAAAGCACGAGGGATAAACCCGTCCGGGGGAGTTTCGGGCTCTCGAGGTATTAACGATTGATGTTACTCCGAGTATTATCAAGTTACCGCACTAATTCTCATTTTCCGATACACACTGTTCAAACGTACGTATCTTTCGGCAATTTTCGCAGCAAATGTTTTCGAAGAGAATCGCTCGATATAAGCCACGTGCGAATATACTGAGAAAAATAAGTCGTTAACTAGGCTAAATGTCTTTACTTCCAGTATTTATACGCTTAACTTACAATTAAATAAATGAATACTTGAACTAAAGAAATTGAATCGACACAATGTTAAGTAAAATTCGATGGGTGAGAATGTTAAACGTAAAGATGTGAGAGAGCTATCGGTTATAGCGGATCTTGGTGTATATCTAATGATAACACTAGTCTGCAGTCAAAAATTATTTTGAATCAGATTTTTTTATAGACTTTGGGATACTGAAAATGATGCTACAAGCCAAATTTCGAAAAAATTTTTAACCAGATCAAAATAATTAAGATTTAATGTGTAAAAAAACTTTTTTCCTACGTTAAAAATTTTTTTTGTAAAAGGGTTAACGTTACCTTGGAATTTTGATCAGAAGACATGAACAGGGGAAAAATGCCAAATGCGAATCACTTATTTTTTGCTATATTATAATTTTGCATTTGGTGCTATTTTAGATGCAACACAAAGTTCAAATAGTAGCTTAATATTTAAACCATCTCTTATGTTAAATCTTTCAGCAATAACAAATTAATTTGTTACAAGTTATTCTGTAAGAAAGATATATGTGATTTAGAAAATTGGTTGTCTAAAGCTATCTGTAATCTTTTAACTCGTACCGAAAGCATTGAATTTATGAATTAAATTAATTTAAAAAATAAGGAATTATTAATTAATGCTTATTTTATTTATAATTTATCAAAAAAGCGATCAAATATTCATTACTTAGTAAATAGCAATGATTAAAATGTAAGGGCACCAAAATAAAACTAATTTGAATTTATTTTTGTAATTTACATAGTATATTTTTAGTCATTTCAATTGTTAGTTTTACTATTATCACTTATCAATCTTACATTAGTATCATTTGTTATAATAAAATTAGTAGCGCTACGAGATAGGAAACTTGCTAGAGTTTATAGAAATATCAATTTAATTTGTACAATAATTGCAAGTATGTATATGCAATAAGTGTAAAATATTATATAACAAATCTTTTACGAAAATATAATAATTTAAAATGAAATTGCTTACGTTATTATCAATTAAATAATTTGATGAAAAATTTAAATCGAAGGTATTTAATTTTCTAAAATGTCGATAGCATGCACAAAGCAAAATAAACTTTGTTAAATATTTTACTATATTACTTATTTCTTCTTTACTTTCGTCATTAAATATTGCTTCAGTAAAATATTGAACAAGTACATTTCAGGACATCTATTCAACAACTCTCTCCTATATTCAGCTTATGTTTCTTTATTATTTTGATATTTTACTTTTTAACCATCTCTGATAAAAATTTTTTTCAGAATTTTTATATGAATTTTATACAAATTGGAACACTTTGGAAATACTGAAAAAAAGTATATTTTTTCTTAGAATTTTTCATATTTGTAAATTATGAAATACCCTAAGATTTGTGAAAAAATTGAATAAGAAATTGTTCATAAAAGTATAAATTTATATTGAAAATCTAAAAAATTTTAAAAACATAAAAATTGTATAAAAACATATATGAAAAATTCTGAGAGAAATAACTCCGATGAAAACTTTTCTCACAATTTTTTGCATAATTTTTCAGAATTTTTATGTAATTTGAAAACTTTTTAAAAAATTTCTTAAACGAATTTTAATTAAAATGTACCTCAGAAATTACATATGTGAAAAATTCTGAGATAAAGTAAAGATTTTCTCAGTATTTCTGAAAAATGTTCCATTTCGTATAAACATTTTGAGAAAAATTTTCATCAAAAATGTTATGAAAAATTTTAATTCAGAGTTTTGCTAAATTAACAAATTTTTTTTCATTCACGATGATAAAGTCATACTTTTATTATAATTTGTAATTTGTAACTATCAATTCACATACGCAGTGTAATTTATTGTGACAAACTTTGCTAAATGTACATATATAAAATGTATAATTGTATTTAATACATATACAAATTGTATAATACATATAAATATATTAAATGTATATGTGTGTATGTATATAATTACTGTGTATTGATAGCCACAAAATACAAATTGTAAAACAAACAATTTTACTGCAGCATCTAAAAATTTAGCTAGATACCGATCAGAAAACAATTTTATGTTGGGCCATAAAAATAGTTATGTAGGACGCCCAAGCATGATAATATTGTGGCAAACAGTTTTGACATCTAGCAACCAAGTTAAACAACTCATACAATTTTTTTAATAGTTTAACATAATTATTTTCAGATCTGTATTTCAATAAAATTGTTCATTCTATGGGCCGATCGTTTCGCCTTCGGCTAAACTATAAAATAAATAACCTAATGGATAATATCCATGTCTATACACAGAAATATAGTGTAGATATAGACATGTATCTATAAGATAATTTATCACATAGTTTCTGGAGCAACAACCGGCTCATAGATAAAACTTTGTTATCTTAGAAAAACTCTGTATTTAAATTCTTTACGTCATAGCTAAAAAAGATCTTTTAAGAAATGCATTTTATAAACAATGAACAATACATTAATGATTTTTTATTAGAGTTTCAAGACAACAATAATTTTTATACAGAAAAAATTTCGAACGTCGCGAAAAAGTTTTTTTTTACACATTAAATCTTATTTTGGAAACTTTATGTAAATGATGAAAATTGGCTTGCGGCTTTTGTTTTCAACAGATAAAAATCTATAAAAAACACTTTGTCAAAATAGTCTAAGTATTGTTTTGTAAACTAGTTTAATTTTTATGGAAATTACAACAATTCACATACACAAGCACAAAAATTACTATTAGACGCCAGGATTCGCTGTGTGACCGAAAATGACTTTCTCATTTTGGAAATTTAATCAAGTTGAAAAATATAGTCAATTAACTTTTTTTTCTCAGTATGCAGTACAAAGAGAAGAGAAAGGGGGAAATTGCTTTAAATTACCGCAGATGTTACTAATAATTTAGTATCGCCGTGTATCACGCCGTGAGCGTCGTTGTCTAATGTATCAAGGTATTACGGAATTGGAATGAAATTTTTGATCCCGGGCTTATCCTTTGTCAGGACGCGCGACAGCTCGGACCACTCCTTCGTGACAATTTTAATAACGGTCGCTTACTTTGGGTATTCCTTCGTGGATTGGAAGTCCGAAACGCCGAGGAGGTGCGATAAAGAAACGTGGACGGCTCACGTCGGTCCGTCGCGCTTCTAAACGTTTACCTAAATTATAATAACGAGGCACACATGCACGTACGTGCGATAATCGTACGTTCCGTCAGAACGACGCCCGGCCGGTCGATTTCGCAAGCGTCATCATCGCGACCGCGTTCGACGTTACGTACTCTCAGAGCGCGTGATCTTCGATCCTATTTTTCGGCACCGGCCGGTGGAATCGCCGGACGAAACCCGAGATCGGAATTAACGGTTTTAATTGGAGCTCGCGTCTTTCATCGATCTCCTTGATTTCCCGCGAGCGATATCTCTCGCGAGATACCGCGAATAGGAACGGACGCGACGCGACGATCTTCTCTCGATCGTGGCCACTTACAAAACGATCCCCGGCTGTCCGTGGCCGCAGATACGTTCGTTCGATCAACACGGTTACCACGCGATTACTACGCTCCCCGTATCGATCACCGTCGCTCTTTCTCGCTGATCTATACCATTTGTCTATTGATTGACCTGCGCGCACACACATACACGCACACACGTACATACATACAGTCTCTCTCTCTCTCTCGCTGTCTCTCTTTCCGTCTCTCCCTTTCTTGTCAATATTATTGTCACGCTTCGTTGTCGCTTGTTTGGTTGTACGATCGTACGTAACTCCATTTAGAACTCCCATCCGTCGGAATTCAATTTATGGACGTCTCCAATTCGGACCGATAAAATGAACATCCGGGCAACGCCGTCGTTGGAACGGAACTTCAGCCTCCGCGAATGCAAATACCGAAGAGACACCGCAGAAATCGCCGTGTCTCGCGAAACTGAAAAATCTCGCTGAAGGTATCAGCGCACAATAAACGTATCATGAATTAACTAATTTGGTGAACGACAAGTATTTCAATAATCTGCTCCGAGCGGCTATTATTCCGCTTCACTTTTACTCATCAAGCGCCCTGCAAATTTATGAAGTTTAATTTTACATTAAAAACTGGCGAATTGAATCAGCGAAAGTCGGCTGAATAGAATTGAACTTTTAAAGCTCAGGAAATTGCAAATTTCTATTTTAATTTATTTCTCCACTGGTAGATGGGGGAAATATACCGAAGGTAGGAGGAGCCCGCGCGTAGACGGAGAAGGAAATGAAATATGCTGAAGAGATGGTTGGCCGTGGAATAACGCGTGCGGAAAACAGGAAGAATTTATAACGGCACCCCGCGCTTGTATTTATCGACGAACTTCCGTCGTTAACAAGACATCACAATCAAGTTTAATGAAGAAAAAGGAATGAACAGAGACGGAGGATCATAAAATCGTTTAAGAGCGAAAATTTGCAGCTCAGCCACTAAACTTCGAAATAAAAAAAGAAGAAGAAAAGAGAAAAAAGATATAAATCCCGAAGCCAACGAATCCATACGAATAAGATCCAGGGAAGCTTTTACGCTCTACTTTTCACAGAGGAATATTACTTCTTATACCGTTGTAACATAATACACGATAGAAACGTTTTGTGCAAAGTATAAAATTTTTATTTTATATTTTTATATTATTTTTATATATTATATACATTTTCCTGCGTCAATAAAAAATTTGTGCGAAAAATGGAGATGGAATAACATGTATATCCAGCGTGCTGACTTGTTTTGTCGAAAGCATATCTTTTCGTTGTATAAGTGGGCAAAATAAATTCACCTTCCTCCAAGCTCCGTTGATTCGTCGCAAACCAAGTTTCTACTAACGATGAAATCGTACGCTTCTCGGATACGCCTGCGAAAGTCGAGCATTGTCGTCCCTCATTAACGCAGCGTTCTTATACGGCTCCATGCGTCGTGTGTAGATAAAATAATGCTCTCGTCTCGTAATCTGCAATACTGTTTAACCGAATAATGTAAATTAGGCTTATATTATATTTGGCCTCTCGTGTAAGAGCTGGTTGTTCAACCTTCGGACAAATTATGTGGCAAATTATTTAATAGATAAATGACTGCGTCTACATCCGGATGTATAATAGATGTGTACACGTAGATATTAGATGATTTATTCATAGTTTATTCGGAGATGTAACAACCGACCCTAAGTTTTGTAAATAAACGAGAATTACGTTACATAGACCTTACTTAACTACGCGTACGATAAAAGTGTTGAAAAAAGTTTTCAAAAGACAAATTTTTAAAATGTTTATAAAATATATAATGTATTTTAAGAATATAATTTACTTCTTATGTAACACTGAGATAATCGGCTGTGCACGTACACTGAGAGAAAAAGCATTTGATATTTATGACTATAATTAAATGTTGAATTAGTTATGATTATGAGCTCCATTTTTATAATTATTAATGCTATAATGTTAATAATAATGACTAGAGCTGGGTGATAACTAATAAAAAAAAAAATTACAAGTTAATAAGAAAGTTCATTAGTTAATAACGTGTTACTTAACTTAGTTTTAGATGAATTATTTTTTAATTTTAAATGGTTATTTTTACTTTTTTTTAAATTAAAAATTTATTTATTAAAAAAAATACATTTTACATAAAAAAAATTACTTATATAGACTTAATCTAATAAAATATTAAATTTATTTGATGATTCGCAATTGTTTTAAAGAAGCTAACTTTAAAAAATTACAACTTTCTAATTTAATATAAACAATGTTTTTTTTTAAATTAATTTAATCTTAATGTGATTTTTAACTAAATTAATTTTTTGTACATATAACTAAATTATAATAATTTTACGAGCCATTAACTGTAACATAATTTTGTTAAAAATAAATATATTAGCTTATCCAGCTTTGATAATAACTTATAATATCTATGCTGAAAAAATGAATACAATTACCATAATTTAAATATAGTTGACATAAAAAATAACTATAATTTATAATTTATAACTACTTTTGGTGTCAATTACATTTAAATTATGGTAATTGCGACCATTTTTTTACTGTCACATTGTATTTTATAACTAACATTATAGCGGTAATAACTGTAAAAATGGAGCTTTCAACCGCAATTATTTTAATATTTAATTATAGTTTCACAAATTTCAAATACTTTTCTCTCCACGTACGCACCTTTTTTTCGAAATAACGCAACGCATTTTCTCGTGTCATTTATCGGCGCTGCGACTAATTAAAACAAAGAGATATTCAATGTTTCAATTACCTTACGCAAACTGTAAAAAAAAAATTCGGGAACGGAGAATTAAAAGCGCTCATGCTTCGCACAGCTTTTTTCTATTTTATTTGACCGCTCGGAGAAAATCGCGAAAAATCCCGCGATATGTTTCGTCCGGCGCGGCGCGACGAATCGTGATCCCGTGTCGCTTTTACGTCCGTCCGTCGCTGGACATTCCGCGGCCGGCGAAGTCACGCGAGAAACGTCTACGTCCCTCGAAAGAGCGCTACGGCAGGAGGTGGGAGAGATGGAGGTGGAGGTTGCGCGAGAGACGAGGTCGAAGATGGGATTGGAATTGCAAATATCCCTCTTCTCCGTCTCACCAGTCTCGCCGATCTATCTCTCCGCTCCACCATCGACCGTCCGCCCGCTCGCTCTGACCCCGGAACGTATACGAGGTGCATATCGCCGAGCATGTTTCAAAGAATCTTTTCGCTGGACGACAAATCGCCAGATTTCACCGGATTTAAATTTGTTACGGCCCTAAACTGCGACGCGAGTGTGCGTCGCTCCTCTTACGTAATCCTCAAAAAGAATATTTTTGAAGACGGACCAAAGTCCCTCATATCGTGTCGTTTTAACGCACAAATCGTTTACTTGTACAGTTCTTCGAAATAACTTTAGCATCTATTTAAGATCTAAAGCCGTTAATAACGTCAGAGCTTATCCGAGTTTGTTTGCGTCAACACACAACAAATCCAGCTTTTTGTCGCTTTCTTCCAAATGTTAAAAATCATGTTTATTTATTTACGTTATACGCGCTTAAATTTTGCTCTCTCTCTCTCTCTCTGTTTTTTATTCGTCGATTTCCGTTTCGTGGAAAAAGGTGGGATAAGTAACGACAAGGCACAAATCAACTGCGAGGACGCGACGAAGACGAGTTGGCGCGCGGAAAATGACCGCGCGCGGTACGCGCTGCGTCAAATTAGCTTAAAAGCCTTGGGGGTAACACGGGGTACTACAACGCATCCCGCGACATGGCCCGGCACACAATGTCCAACGCGCGCGGAGAGAAGCCCTATTCGCCCTCATATATCACCCGGAGATAAAAGGCTGCCAGACGACGACGGAAAGTATAGTGGTTTCGGCGACACGCCGGATAGGCGGTTCATTGCGCAGCTGCACCCTCTGCCCCGTAATAATTCGGCGGCAGAAACGAAGAGAAATTGTACGTCACGCCGCTATCTATTTACTCTCTTCCGCTAAACAATGAAAATATGTACTTCGAAATGCTTCCGTTCCGATTACGCTCCGTTTCGCGAAACGGAACTCTCGCCGTAATGTCGCGAGAATGCCAGGATGTTTTATAATTTTTACACGTCGCGTACGTGTGCAAAACGAAGTCTCTTTCTCGCACTAATTGAAGGGTTTCCTACAAAATAAAAACCAAACAAATCCAAAAAGTTATGCTAACCGCACGTAAAAAGTCGCAAGCAGTAGGTCAAAACTGACAATAACAGTTGAAGACTTAAGCAGTAAGATAAGAAGTAACAAATCAAATGTTGATTTTCTGTTTACATGTGTTTTAGAGCCTAAGCGGAAGCATGGCTGTAATAGAGTCATAATCGTAGTCATAACTCCAACGCACAAACAGTTGACGTTACTCGTCAATCGTATCGGTACCATATGATTAACGATTAATGCAAATTGTCATTTGTTTTTTGTATAGCATCGCTGTGTCGTCACGATTAACGATTAACGTCAATTGTTTGTGCATTGAACTTACGATTACGACTACGACTCTATTACGACCATCTTTTTGCCCTTACTGCTTAAGTTTTTCAATGTGTTCCTCTCTAGTCTAAAAAAAAAAAAAAAAAAAACGAATAACTTCGTCTTTAATAGTTCATCGTATAAATATGATAATTTTTTTTTGATCATGTAAGAGATGAAAGAAAGAACAAAATTGCTTTTTTCTTCAATACTTTGAGGACTAATTAAAAAAATAAATAAATAAACTTGTGGATTAGTTTGCGAAAAGTTTATATTTACTATCTATTTGTAATTATATTTCTCGTTTTTTTTTATTCTTGTCGAAACAAATTTTTCACGATATCACGCTGCTGATAAAGAACAATTTAATGCCACAATCCAAATTTAAAAAACTGGACTTATTTAGTTTTTGTAAGAAACCCTTCATATACAAAAGAAAGCCGTTAATACTGGTATAGCCTTCCTAAAGCAACATTCTCTTATTTCTCAAAAATTGAACATTGCACTAATACTGATAAAAACATTTGGCTTAATTAAAGAAATAAAAATATACTTTCATAGCTTTTTTCTGTATAAAATATGCTTAAAATGCATTCTTGAAAAGCGAGAATAAAAGTTCCACAATTTTCTCTTGCAAATTATGAAATTTAAACGACAGTATATTATTGACAATATCGTTGTACTTTTTTGTAGCTTCCTAAAATTGTTTTATCTATATTTTTCTCTTTCATGTTTTCCTCGTAATGCGGTTGGAAACAAAATTGCAGTGCGGACTGCAGCGCAAACTGGCACACTTCTTCGTGAGAACAGACAATAGGTCTGGTCGCGCCTTGTTTGTCATCAACTTGATCGAAAAGAAAGCTTATTTGCTAAAAAATAGTAAACCGTTGTCAGCCTGAAGAACAACACAATCAAGGTAAAGTATCTACATTGACAAGGTAAATATTAACCTTTCTATATACGTAAATCGGTGCGACATTGAAAGTTAAAGTTATCATATGAAGTTACCAGATCTATAGTCTGTTCTCATGGAAAGGTTTACTAAAGCACATCTCCATTTATGATGCATAGCGATTTTATGCTTTAATTATAGTCTTTTAATTTGATAAACTTTGTTGCTCAATACATTAAAACAATTTTATTACTTTGTTTATCAATTTATTTCATAATTAACTTCTCTTCTACGGGGCTGTGTCTAAATTTTGCAATTGCTGCCTAGTACCAGTCATTAATAATACCGGTTTAGGGAGCCCAATTTCTCGAATCTTTTTGTCAAATTACATTACGATAATATTAATTATTACAAAATACGAAACAATATTATAAAAACTGCTACACCATCTGATAAAAGATACTTCCTAATTTGCCTATTTATGTTTTCAAAGTTTTATTTTTAGCCTTTGTTTAAAAAATATTATCCAAAAACGGAATAGTACAAGTCAGTTTTGATGACGTTTCTCTACTATCTATATTTATATTTTTGCCGAAATCAAATTATTGTTACGATGTGATGCTACTGTTAGAGAACAATTTAACGTCATAATCCAGATTTTAGAAAATGGACTCAATTTGATTTTTGTAAGAAACTCTTCAATTATATCTTTGCTGGTGACAAGTATGGCAAAATATTCTATACCGAAGGCTGTTAGTTCTTCGACCCGAAGAAATAAATGGAAAATCGTTACGCTTCCGACGGTGGTTATTTCAACTCGTAATAATCGGGGAGATAATTCATTTTGACTTTATGTAAACCAATGGAAAAAGAGAGGGAAAAAGGTGAAAAAGATAGTGAGAAGCAGAACGAGAGAGAGAGAGAGAGAGAGAGAAAGAGAAAAAAAGAGATTGCGCAATCGTCGCAGCCTTTTCCTTTTTCCGATACATCAAAATATATTTTTATACAACCCCAGACCATCTTTCTTACATTGCAGGGAGTTTTTGCCGTGTGCCACTGCGCTGATTATCGCTCGTCCCACTTTCGATCTTCGTGCAGCTTTTTACGTTCCCAGCAATGCCGATATGACGGTCAAATGTCGCAGTTTTTGCAGCGATTCGGATAATATTGGCAACCTGTAAGAGCGAACGAAAAAGCCATCCGTGTTCCCCCTTTTTGAATGAACTCGTACATCAACACGTTTCCGTTTTCTTGCCGGAGGAGAACTCGAGTACCTATCGCTGCGGCAACATTAAACACCTTTCCGCAAAAGCGTCTTTCGGATATGATAAAGCCCCGAGCGAATCCGCTGTTCCACAGAGCGAATTGTGGATGCATGTCCGAGATGGAAATTGCCATAACTGAAATGGAAATTATAATGGCCGTGTGGCTAGTTTGCATCGAATACGCGCGACATTTTAGCGTTTATCGTGTCCGAGAAGTGACGTTGCGAAGCCCTCCCCTCCCCTCCCCTCCCCTCTTACCATCATCCCTGTTACCATTGTTACGTGCATTCATTGGTGCATGCGGCACAATAAGGCGCGGGGTGGTTGCCGCCTTCTTCTTTCGTCTACCTCGCTCGTAATCTTCGGCACGTACTCCCGCCATAAATTCAGCGCTGAATTTATCCTTTGATTCACCTTTCATGTTTATATTAAAAGCTATCTTCGCGTTAGGCAAATAACACACAAGTCAAACAGCGGCGTCTACGTTTATTAGATGCATCCGCGAAACTTTAAGTGTACCAAATTTCGACAAATTTACCTAACTAAAATCATTGCTAACCGTACGTTAAATATGCACCGGGAAATATGAATAATCGCCTTTTGCATTATTCATACGCGGCGGTTTGTCTGCAGTCACAGTTTCAATGTATTTACCGGGGATGAGGAGAATTTTTACGAAAGCTATATTACATGGTAAAAAGAATACGATACGACGTCGATAACACGACTAGAATCTAGGTAAGTAATTCAAGGTGCAGCTGCTGCACCGTTGTGCCCATACATAAACATCTTGGCGATAGAGACGAATGCCGGATGGAAGGACAGAAAAGAATTGCGCGTTTCTTCGTTGAATGCCGGTCGGTTCGCATCTGCGCGTTTAAATATTAAGCATAGCACTGCAATTTCTAATGAAAATATATAATTCAAATAATATAAATGTCTGTAAATGCATAACGATTTTCCCGAAGGTAAATAACCATTTTAGCCCCTTTGTTTTAAATTAAATTACTCCTGTAGAAGTAAATTTTATCGCACTGCATTCTCGCCAGCCTATTATTTCGCATTTATGATAAAAAGAAATTACAATTCCCATAATACGAGGGATTGCAGCTGGTCTCAGACATGTTTACGGTGCTTTCACGAAATCGTGTCACATTACAGCGCCACGGATTCGTAATGCATTTTAATGCGTTTCAATTTTCTGCATCTGCCGCTGCGAGAGAAATGAGACGAACTGAAATGTTTTCTCTTTTCATATTGCCTCCTACAATGCATGACACGACAGATTGCGTTCATCCGTCGTAGAAGGAAAGTATAGAGCGAAAGTGAAAAAAAAAATAAAGAAAACACATATATTGAGTTTGTACGTAGCTCAAGATTCTCAGGAAATCTTACAGAAAAATTTTCCACGCTCGCACGTAAACTCTTGAGAAGTTTTTTCCCCAGAGGAAAAAAGGCAACAATATTTTAAAATAAATTTATTTAATTTGAATAAAATTAGAAAATTGAAGAAAAAAGTAACTTTTATACACGCGCGCGTGCACACGCTCACGTTAGTATTAAATTACAATCATTGTACATTTTACATGTAACCAAGAATATAAAATGTTTAATGAATTTGATCATCTTAACATAGTCATGACTTGTTTACATGAAAAATTTTATATAATTTTAAGATTAATATATTTGTCTTTATTTAATAATAATTTTCACTATTTAAAAGGAAAAAATTAGAAAAAGTAACAATATCTTCCAATTAAAATTAGAATATTTTAATACATACTACAGAGAATAATACACAGAGAAAAAGATGTCTTTAGATTCAGTATTCCTATTTATTTAACTAAAATTTGTTTTATTGAAATAACATATGCTTATACAAAACATTATTTGTTTGAATAAAAATTTTGTTGTTTCATTCAAAAAATATTTATTATTTGACAGAAATAACACTATTATTTAAAGTAATATCTTTCAACCAAATAAAGTATTATTATTCGATTATGATAACTATACGAACAATGAAACAAATAATTTATTTATGCGAAAATAGCAAAATAGAGACTATATCTTTCATTTAAAACAAAGGATTTATTTAAGATGAAGATATATATTGTTTCAAATTCAAATAATCCTACTTATTGATTCACACATTGTGTTTGGTTGGACCATTCCAAATAACAAATTTGTTTGGATAAAATATATTTATTAAGTTTGAAGAAATTGTTTTCTCTGTGCACTATTATTAAAAGTATTAAAACAATCATGTGCGTTTTAGTTGACTATTATAATGTTGAAGTAAAAATATAATATTTTGCTGAAATTTAAAGTTGTCAAACTTAAGAGAATTTCATGTTTTCTTGTTTTATTGTATAAGACAATGATTTTTGAATTTCATAATTTATTATTATTATTATTTTTTTAGAAAATCAAATACATTTTAACAATTTCTGTATTTACAAAATTATTTATTTGTATTCAAACTATAAGACGTGATTTTGAAGCTCGAACAAACTCATTTCTCGAGCACGTTATACGATAAATTAATTAGAGTTGCACAGTAGCGAACGTAATATCGCGACATGCTGATAATCGCCGGAGCGGATTACGTTCCCCAGGATTGTGCTGTGACGGATTTCCGCTAATGACTACCGTCGATTATTAGCTCTTGTTATGGCAGTTGTGAAAATTGTCACGGGTAGAACTGTTTCCCGCTCGCATAAATTTTGTACAACCTATGTACACCTCGCTTGCAAAATATTGCCTCGTAGAGGATCGTGCCGAAAAGAAGAAAAACGAGGATTCGCGGAGTTACCGATTCTCTCGTTCTTTAGTAACAGATATTGCCTTTTTTTTGAAAGCTTAATAACTTCTAAAAGCTTTGAAGAGAACGCTTGCCTTGCCGCGTAATATGCAATCTTGAGAAATTAAAAAATTTTCCGGACAAAATTAATTTTCCCCCCCGCTAATCACATTTTCCTTTATGTTTTAACAAAAGTAGTGCGGAAAACGGAAACGGACGGACGACGCGGGGTCACACACGGGTTAATTTCCAAGCGGCTCGCGGCGTCTCTTAATCAGAGACCCGAGGGAACGAATTTATGATTTTTTAAATATGTAAACGCGATGAGCGGTCGAGTAATGTTCTCTCGTGCGGCAATCACGCCGAATCGTTTATATTGTCCGTCGCGTAAGTCTACGCGTGAGCGGTCTCCGCGTTCAATTAGCCCTCGTTATCACAACTTCTGTCTCGCGCAGGAAGGAGACCGCGAGGCCGTGATGCTCCGAACGGCACGCGGCGATGGAGGAAGACAAGGAGGGGATAACATTGACTTAAATGCAGCTGAGATTTTTTCCGACGCGCGCGCGGAACACTCGCGTCTTCCTTGAGCGTGCTCGGCCTTACAGCAGCGACGCGTAATTGCGTCTGACACCACTTCTGCTACCCACTAGCGATTGCGGCCCGAGGGATTGCGGAGCGCGAATTCCAAGTGCGCCCGAAATATTCCAATTTTCGGAGAATGCCGCGTCGCGTCGCACGGTGAAATTCGAATAATTGAATAATCGAAACGCTAATCTGGGCGCAATGGATCGTCGGGATCTACTACGAATATTAACATCTTACAACCGGGACTGCGTCCCAATGGAGTTGGATGTGCGATCCGTTTAAGGATGTTTTGGCTATACAATATCAGCTACAATCGAAATTTATAAACTACGAGCTTCTTAGGTCCGATTGCACGAATATTATTTTGGCTTTAAGCGAGACTTAAATATATGTCTGTCTTTATTTATTTAGAAAGAGAGACAAAACAGACACGTATTTAGACCTTGCTTAAAGTCAAAATAACGTTAGTGTAATTGCAATGAGAGAAAAGATTATAGTGGTGGCAACTATAAGGAGACAACCATAGAAGTTTTGTTAATAAAATTATAATATATAGTTAAGTGAACTATATTACAGATATATATTATAATTCTATTAACAAAAGTTGTATGGTTGTCCCTTTATAGTTGCCACCATATTATAATTTTTTCTTTCAGTGCAGACTTTATAGGTTTATCCTTTTCTATCAACGACAAAAATTTTGATCGCAAATACACTTGAAACAGTTCTAAAATCAGCTGCAGAGAACAAAATAACAAATAATTTAGCTTATCATGGATTATACGAAAGTTAAATGATCTTTTTTTCCTGCAGTTTTAAGTAAACAACTTCTGAAAGAGTAAGTAAATCTAAATAAACCTTTCAATATATTTATTAGTTTATTAATATATGTAAAAAATTTGATTTATTTTGCAATGCTATTTCTTCAGATTTGTAATTATTATAAATGGATATTATAAAATTTGAATTTACGCAAGAATGAAGAGCGAATAAAAAATCCAATAACTTTTAAACCAGAGAATTGTGCTCAAACTTTGCATAAATACTCTAACGTATTATAGTAGAACAATAAAAAAATCTATAAATAATCTATAAAATATTAATATTTTTGATACTGTTTTTAAATATGATATATATATATATATCCTTAATTATAATATACGAAAATAAGTTTTATAGAAGTACTTGAAAATTTAAGGCTTTTGACTCCTCAGCCGAGAATTCCGCGTTGACGGTAGCGACATTCTATCGCGGACAAAATTAGAACTGATAGACGTGAAACGTGACAGATTGACGATGAAATGTTGTCGTGCATGTCATTTTGTTATTACGTGTTTTATTGTGAAAATATGACTTGTCTCGTATTTACCAAATTCGTAAAAATGGACTGGGAGTAAAGTTTCTTTGAATTTTATACATAAAAGTACATTTTTCACTCCTTTCAATAACTATCCGTGTGTTTTTCTGTCTGAATAGGCGTCACTTTACGTGCTTTTTACGACTATTTACTGACTGCTAGACGAAAAAAGGATAGTCGTGACCGATATTTAGAAGTGTTTTAAAGCCATCTGATTAGTCTGTTTTATCCAAATTGGCTTTACTTAGAAATGGCACGTCAGACAAAATTACGTGCCCATGGGTTTTCCTGTTTCAATAGCTTTATTTTACATGCTTTTTACAACTATTTACTGACTGTTAGGCGGAAAAAGGATAGTCGTGACCGATATTTAGAAGTGTTTTAAAGCCATTTGCTTAGTCTGTTTTATCCAAATTGGCTTTATTTACAAATGGCATGTTTGACTTTTGTAATTTTTTATGTGTTATTTCACGCAATTTCTCGCTTCTGACGTCACGACTTCAATATGGCCGCGGCGAGTACTCAGAAGCCTTAATTAGACTTAGATCTGATAATAATTTTGTAATACCATTAAAGTAATTATGAAGTTTATTTAAGCAGTGTTTGAGTTATTTATATAAAATTATCTAGATATAGAAATAACTTTATCTTCATTTAGATTATTCTAATATATAATTTATATATATTATCTACTTTTATTTTAAAACAAAGAAGAGTAATTCTTTTTAAATTATCTAACAATAAACAAAAATGAAATATTGTCCTTATAGCCTCAAAGTTATTATTTATTCTAACAGGAGAATTTTTTAAAATGATAATACAATTGTATTTCGAAATTCACTAATAGTAGGTACTCTTTTAGTACTAGTAACACATATCGGAATGCAATTTAGATTGCACAGATCACTTGTAGTAGTGTAATATAAAAATTGTCTCTAAAGTATAATTTCAAAAACTGTTATGAACAATTTTGTCACTTATTATATAATGTAAATTCCTTTTATTTTTTAATTTTGACTTTTTACATATTCATTTCAATTCAAAGAGGAATATTTTTTGTCAGATTAAATTATTTGAAGAACTTTTGTTTTTAAGAAACAAAGATTTATAAATAAAAAGACGAATGTATTGTTTTCATATCCTAAATTGTTTTGTTCAGTAGCAATATTATCTAAAAATTTGTCTAAATAAAAACATATTATTTTATCTTTTATCTTATCTAAAATATATTTATATTTAACTTGTCTTTATCTAGACAATGTTAAAAGTTATCTAAGCACAACGCTGACGATGATTAATGCTGCGTAAAGTTTTGATATTCCAACAACCAGTTTGAGCGTTTTATAATTATATTGATGGCTTAACAAAATTTATCAATTTTAGATTTGTACTCAGCTAAATTTTTAGATATTTCAGCAAAACTACTCTTTTCACATAGAATCTATGCATTTTAGTATTTTCAAACTTAATCCTCACGATAAGACACGAAATGTATTCTTGCGCTTTGCATCTTCATCCTACCTTCTTCATTTCGTATTTATGACGACTGAAGCTTTTTTTACGCGTGACATTTTACTTTATTATAGAAACAGAACATGTAACACGTGCTCCAGGCGCAGATCTATAATAATAAAAAATGTATAATCTCGACGAAAAGCCCTTGAATCCTTAGTTGACCGATACACTCACTTACAAGGGTTAATTAGGTAGAATTACATGTGCAGACATACCTGGCAAACCGCTAGTCCATACCTTTGCAGATCAATATGAATGGACGCAATTACGTTCGAATAGAATTAGCATTCAATTGACGTGATGAATAATACAGAATCTCTACGGAAACCAGTTGAGACATTCGAATGTATCGTATATTTCAAGCACGTTCCACGTAATATTCGAAACATTTTAATAATAAATATTATTACTCGAATAAAATATTCCTCTTCACATAATACGAAAAAATAGATTATTTGATTTAGCAACGTTATCGATTGCTACATACATAAATTTAACATTTATAGCTAAGCAAATTTGATGATGTAGCAAAAGAATCAAATCTGCTAGTTATAAATATTATACTTATATAACAAACTGTAGCTTTACTTTAGCTTTTCCGTGTATATATATATAAATTCTTTTACATAAAAGAAGAATGAACTAATAATATTAACCTAATTCAATGATTGTATAACATATATACGTAGAGAAAAGAAAGAAAAAAAGGGTATTACGGCTACTGGGAATATTATGGCTATCTCTATTATTTCCGTTGTTAGACAAATTCTAACAATTGCTTATGGAATTATTCATTTAGTAATCCGCCGTTTTTTAATGATGCTAATATAGTATACCAATATGCAAACGGTCATTGATGCCTTTCCCGTGCAGTGTTTTTCCCTTATATTTTCATATAATGTTTCGTAACATTATATGAAAATATGCACGTAACATATCCTATATAAACGCATGCATATATAAATATGAACGGGAAAGGCATTAATGACCGCTTGTGTACATAATAGCTGACATTTATTGTTATAAAGCATTTTTACTTTTGACCACTTTGACTTTTCAAGGTACATTTTAGCATTTAATTATACATAATACTTCCTCATCGATTTTAAACTTAAACGTATTATCACAAGAATGTATCTACACACTCGAGTGTTTTCATATTTAACTTTTTATTCGGCTGTACACGCTTCGAGTTATGCAATGTTTTTATGCAAACAATAACAATGAGACTTTGTTAATATAAATTTTTAAGCGAAATTTTCATTTTGAAATATTTCTTTGATAAATCGATTATCATTATATAGGGCTGTGTTCAGAAACATTAAAGGTATTATTTTATATTTGTTGTTTAATGTTAAACAAGAATAAAACAATATCTGTAATCTTTAATGTTTCGGAAAGAGGGAAAACCCCAAAAAATTCTAAATTAGAAAATTTTTAATATAATTTTGTAATAAAATACTGTGCTTTTTATATTTACTTTACTTTTTAAATTTATTTTTACACTACCCGTATTATTACCAATACTTTTCTTCTCCCACAGATTATACAGTGCGTTACATTTTTTTATAAATCACGTTCTAAGTAATAAATATTTCATTACTTGAGTCTAGAATCTGTTAAAAAACACTTTGACGAATATAGCCGTTCAAATTTTAATATAAACGATTCATTATTAACAAAGTTATTTAATAAAATAGAAATGGATGCCATATTATTCTCTTCTCTTTTAATATAAATGACGCAAAAGTTAATCTTACTTTTACGAATTTAAAAAAAAATGTAAACAGTTGCCATTTTAAAACCATTTCAAAAATGATAAAAATATTTATGATAAATGATAAATTTAATAAATAAAAATATCAATGAAATCAGGCAATACTTTAAATTTAAGAAAGTTATCAGCTTAGAAAGATGCAAGAGAAGTCATGTAACTTTTTTTTAAACATAAGAGATTCTAGTCATTGCTATTTTCTAAACAATAAATAATGAATACAATTTGAATTACATGAGCTTTTACTAACAAGCGACGTTACTTCATTTTCATTAATGTGATGCCATATTTAACCCAGCGAGAAATTACTCATCGAATCAACGTCAAGTTGACATTGAAATCATCGATATTATATCGTATCAAAATAATACTCAACATTTGAAGCTTATTTCGAAGTCTGCGCTACATATGATATTTTTAATATTTTTAATATAGTACGTGTTGTACGCAACTATACTTCGCCTAAAAAAACTTCATTGGCGTGGTAATATGGCGCTTTTTAACAACTGTTATTTCAATAGTTAGGTCGGTGTGAAAAATTTATAAAGCACAACTGACTCCAGCTTAATTGGCTGGTGAAGATGCTAAAATTGGAAGTAAGTAATTTTTATATTTCTTATAATATTTTAGTTTATCAATATATTTACACGGTATTTGTAGTTTTTAATTTTTTATCAATAAAAGTATTAAATTTTTATGTTATTATAGAAATGTCGCATCATATGTATGTAATATATAATTTAAAGAAATATATATATAAAATAAAAATATGTATATATGTATATAAATAAATAAAAAAATATATATATGTATAAATGTAATTTTTACTTTTCAACATTATATTCTTATTAAAATTAATTAAATTTTAAAGTAGAACCAAAGTTACATTTACTGAAAATTCCATATTATCCGCTAATTTTATGTCAAAAATAAGCATTATTCATGTTACAAATTTAACATTAAATTATAAATCTAAACCAATGGAAAAGTTTTTGTTATAAAAATATGACCTTTTAACTTCAATTTTTTTTTAATCAATTCTCTACAATAATTTTTAAGAAAGTTAAGATTTTTTAAAAATTACCTTGCAAACATATGAACTTTGTTCATATATTTACCAAAATTACATAGTTTCACTAATTTGTTATTGCCATTTCACTTTCTAATCGTACACTAGAAGGTTGAAATTAAGTAAAATTACGGTTGAAAACCATCTCATTACGGTGTATTCTTTAATAGAAGCGTGGAACACGAGTGACCCCACAATGGCTAGTAAAGAATAAAAAATTATGATGGCGAGTAAGAGCTAAAAATAAATATCTGAAAAATTAGGCATAGTTTGTGTGTGTAGAACTGGGACCGCATAAGAGAACGGTTATTGGTTGTCTGCAAAAAAGTAAGTGAAATTATACGTATATTACTTAATGCGCAGACGCGCGGCGATCAAATAAATATAATAAAACATATTCTTGGTAATACACTATAAACTTATATAAGCAAGATCATCATTTTTTGTTTGCTTCTCGTTACATAAATATTGCACTAATTTCTCTAACTTAGGGATCGAGTTTATAACTTTAACGATGTCGTTATAACTTCGTTGCGTAGGTTTTGTGTACACGTAATAGCTATACGCAACGATACCATAATAACATCGTTAAGATTACAGAATCGATCTTAATCACAAAATTGTGTAAAATTGCTTGACGTATACTTTTCAATGTGGCCTCAACTGAAATTCTATTGACGCTTGCATAAATTTTACGCGTTGCGATAAACAGTTCCTGCTAAATAAAGACAGAATTAGCATGTTGCACCGTGTTCCAACCAAGCAAAAAACTCAACCAGCCATACATAGTAGCTTACAATTAGTATTACATATACAGGATGTCACAAAAGTCTAGATACACCTAAATAACTCAGAAAATATAAGTTTTATAGAAAAATGTTTCAGACAAAAGTTGTATGGTTTAAAAAGATCTATTTACTGATTTTATCAATTTGATCTTGAGTGGCATTGCCAAGGTTAGGTCAAGGTCAAGTCAATATTTTTAAACGAAACTGCTCACTTTTTATTGCATATTCTTGTAGCTTACCTCGAGACCTTTCCAAAACACTAAAAACAAATGTTTTTCCGTTAAGTATTTTTCAAGTTGTGAGGCTTGAAAGTTACAGTATACTGTATTTTTTGTGCAAGATGGCATCCACCTCCCACCTGCCTCCTTGGGGCATGAGGGCGGAGTGACTTAAAAATCTTAAATGGCATAATAGGTCAACTGAGAGCTTATTTTAAAGACGAAAAAAACTTTTTTTGAAAAAATTCGCAACGACTTTCCAATCGAAAGTGATGATCATAAAACAAAAATTTGCATTTCCTTGTTTATTGCATTACCGTTTTTTGCGTTATTCAAGGTCTACGGCGAGGAAGTGACGGTTATCAGACCCCGTGTGTGTGTGTGTGTGTGTGTGCGCGCGCGCGTGTGCATGATAACCGTCACTTCCTCGTCGAAGACTTTGGATAACGCAAAGAACGGTAATGCAATAAACAAGGAAATGCAAATTTTTGTTTTATGATCATCACTTTCGATTGGAGAGTCGTAGCAAACTTTTTCCAAAAAAGGTTTTTCTCATCTTTAAAATAAGCTTTCAGTTGACCTATCATGCCATTTAAGATTTTTAAGTCATTCCGCCCTCATGCCCCAAGGAGGCAAGTGGGAGGTGGATGCCATCCTGCACAAAAAATACAGTATACTGTAACTTTCAAGCCTCACAACTTGAAAAATACTTAACGGAAAAACATTTGCTTATAGTGCTTTAGAAAGGTCTCGAGGTAAGCTACAAGAATATGCAATAAAAAGTGGGCAGTTTTATTTTATAATATTGACCTAACCTTGGCAATGCCACTCAAAGTCAAATTGATAAGATTAGTAAATAGATCTTTTCCAACCATACAACTTTTGTCTGAAACACTTTTTTATAAAACTTATATTTTCTGAGTTATTTAGGTGTATCCAGACTTTTGTATATTTAAAGCAACATAGTAAGCAGTAACGGCAGAATTCAGATGTGGCCCTGTAGATGCGGAAGAGTTAATTATGAAATAAAGACAGATTTTCTGATTTTATAGCAGACATTACTTTATGCCAGATGTCGCACGTATACAATCGAGGATTAATGTTTTTTTTTTTTTTTGTTAATTTATGTACATCGTGATTAAGTTGTTTTGCGGGATAACACTTTCTTTTTACTTTTAGGGAACATGCCTTTTCAATCTTCTTCACAAATGTAGCGAATGCGAATAATAGCGTGATAATAAAAGTTGAAGTTATTTCATAAGAGTTAGGTTATCAAATCTAACGGTTCTTACTAACAAAGAAGTATACCCGATTTATACCATAATGGCAATTTTATGTTTTAAACCGCTATAAGAAAAATATAATACAAAATAGAAAAATATAAACAATTTTAGAGTAAAATAATTTTAGGAAGTTACAAATATGTAAAATGATCTAATATTATTATTAATATATTATTATTGTTATTATTTTTAAACTATTTAATTTGTAAACAAAATCACGCAAATATTCTCACTTTTCAAAAATTCGTTTTTAGCAGACTTTAGAAAAAAGTCATAAATGTACCTATAAATTGTAGGTGTTTCTTTAATTATCTAAACAAATCACGTGTCAGTATTAATATGGTATAGTTTCCAAGAAATAAGTGTCGCTTTAGCAAGATGTCGATTGTGTAGTAACCTAGTTCTTTTATATAATTCATAAGCATTTCTTCTTCATACTTTTACGTGAAAATGATACAGTAAAATTTTATTTTCTTAATTTCAAAATATTCCTTAAATATTCAAATAAACGTAATTAAAAAAATTTTTGTATCTTTGTTTACTATTAAATTATTAAAAATTCTTTCGCTCAATGCTTGAAAGTAATTTAAAGAAAACTATACAGTTAAAGAATTTAAAAATATTGAAGAATGCCCCTACACAGAAAAAAATTTATTATCAAATCAACAATTTATTGTTTCATGTATAAGCAAGAATATAAAATCTTCTTGGAAGAATTTATAATCTTAAACAGACATATCAAGAAAATTTTTCTCTTTATGTAAGCAAATCATGTCTGTTTAAAATTATAAATTTTTCTAAGAAGATTTATATTCTTGCTTATATATGAAACAATGAATTGTTGAGTTGATATTAAACTTTTTTTCTGTGTACGTTCATCAATCGTAATACTTCCAAAATTTTATCAAATTCTTATGTGAAAGATATGCTTTAAAAAATATATATATTAAATAACGTAAAAAAAATTAAAATATAACTCAAGATTTGCTTTTGGCGCAAAGTAGTAGTATAATTTCTCTCATTTTTGAAAAACAAAACTGCTCACAAAGGTATTCGACGTGGAATTCAATCACTTTGCCAGGATAGCGTTTTTACGATTCTATAAAGTAAACATTTCAACATTTTATGCCGTCCCAACGGAAAGTCGAACTTTTATTTTCACTGACTTGTGCTATGCCATTCCACCCAGCGCGAACGGTGCTCATATATGGCCTATGAAATATTAAAATTTCTTCGACCTACGAAACATTACAGTTCAGCATAGCCATGCCGTTGAACAGGTGCGAATAATAGATAACGCTATTACGCACCTTCGGTAGGATGAATCGAGCAGTCGAAGCCACGAATCGAGACGGTCACCTATGTGATTTCGCTGTTAACATCTTGCGTTCGTCGTTTCGAAAGCTTTAGCTTACAACTCGATGCCCAATTGGCGAGTAAACTCTACGCGTTTCAAGCATCTCGTGTGTCCGATAACTCCCCGCTGTCATTGAAGTTACAAGGACGGCAAAACGTTAAACGTACACTTTGTGCAGGTAGCCACGAGTTCAAGTCCACCTAGTACCATCGCGAGTGAACGACTGACTCGCCGTAGCATGAAATACGGCTTATATAATAGCGAATGTTAAGGGTGAGCTTATAGCTCCTATCGATTTCTTAAAGAATGGAAAATGGTTACTGACGTTGACAACCGGTCGGGTGTCAAGGTGCAAACAAAAGCGACTTCCGAGGTAACATGACCTATACAGAATCGCTTAAAGCACGGCGAGAATAAAGCTAGGTTCACAGTAAAAGGACACGTCTCCGCAGTGAAGCATCGTGTCAGCACCCATTTATCGCGCGGCACTGTATTTCATCTGCAAAACGTGCCCTCATCGACCACCCACTCCCAAGCCCATCGTCGGAGCAGGTCTACCAGCAACATCGGGTAGTATTTCTAAGCGAATATAGACAGCAGTGACTGCATTAATGTACGAAGATCTAAAAGAAAGGCAAACACACGAGGAGACGGAAAGAGGAAATATCTGTGTGTAAAATGATGGATTGTAAAACGGTGAATTATACGTACATATACGAGGTCTGTAAATAAAGTAATGAGACTGATTTCTTTTTAAGAATGTATTTATTTTCAAATTACAAGTCTTGTTTATCTCCTTCAAAATAATCGTCTTGGGAGGCCACACACCGCTGTAGACGCCTTACTTTTTGCGCTGGAACTCATTGAGTAAAATGGCTTCAGTTTGTCGGTTACGGCCTTTTCAATGCTTTCCACCGTCTTCCAACGACGTCCTTTGAGGCACTCCTTTAATTTCGGGAATAGAAAAAAGTCACACGGGCTCAGATCAGAGGCGTAAATGGGATCGTGGGAGCACAGGAATATTTTTTGTTTCTTTTTGTTAAAAATTCTCTCACAGACGCTGTGTGACAAGGAGCATTGTCGTGATAAAGAATCGATCTAATCCTTAGCAATGTTATTGCTTTTTTATTTTTTTTTTTTATGTTTTAGTGCAGTTTCATACCAAACTTGATTGCACATCTTTGTTCAAAATTTGGTCTCCATTTTTGTGACACACACAAAAAATCTGTTTCGCAAAACCTACACTAAAATTAGCGTGGTGACGCGACCGAATTGAAACTCGTACGGAACGTCTGTGAAGAGTTAAACTAACAAGGAAACATCTCGAAGTGTCACGCCCCGATTTTAATGAAACTTTACATACATTTAGGTAACATAATTAGATAATTTTAGAAAATACTAGTTGCGGCGAATATACGGTTTTAAGGGGTGAAATCATTTTTTATAGGTTTTCAGCTTTTTTCCGTTATATCTCGAAAACTATTTGAGATATCAAAAAATGTTTTATACAAAAGATTTACAATTACCTGTATTTACATTAATAACATTTTTTTTTAAATAATTATATTTTAAAATTAAAAAAAAATTGTTTTAAAAAAATTTGCGGCGAATGTTGCAACTGATATTTTCTAAAATCATCTAATTATTTTATTATCTAATTGTATGTAAAGTTTCATTAAAATTGGGGTGTGACACTTCGAGAGATTGTTTCCCTTGTAAATATCACGTAAACGTCGAGCCCGCAGTGTTGCTAAATCCTGAGATACGCAGTCAGTCTCATTACTTTATTTACAAACCTCGTATAAAAAAACAGTAATTGGAATAGTAAAAAGATTCTCCGGTCTTACGTAATACAAAAATTTGATGAAATTTTGAGAATAAGTATATGATTAATGTACAGGCATTTCTAAATTTTCAAATTTTTTAACTAAAGAGTAACTTTAGTATCTACATCGCACCTAACAAAAACATGATTTATCAAAAAAAAACCAGTGACTTTAATTTATTTGCGCTTTGTTCAAAGAATTAATATTTATAATTGTAGGTTTTTAGGCTCGAACGAGATAAAATAAATGCTATGTTTTGCCAATATTAATCAAACAATGATAGATATATATATATATATATATATATATATATGATATATATTTGCCAATATTAACCAAACAATGATATATATATATAGGTATATATATATATGATATATTTATTTGTAATTATTATCATGTTCCACGCTCTATCTACGACTCCTAGAGGTCATGCACACATTCAAAAATCGATTTTATGTTTAAACTGAACTGCTTCTCTATATCGCAGTGCACCTCTTTGTATCGTTACCACTCGGCCATGCAACTACAGTGGACGAAACACTCAGTCTTATTGAATTATTGGACTTTCAATAGAAGTGTTGGACATCCCGTAATTTTTTCTAAACTTGTTTGATCACGATATTGTATACTGAGAATGACTCGAAATAGAAGGCTGGAATTATTTAATGTAATTGTTTTAAGCTGTGAAAAATAACCGTTGCGTTTAAATAACAGCGCTTCAACAACTCATATTTGCCCGCTTTTTTGTATTTTTTTTAAATTTATCAAATACTATTTATTTTGTTTAAAAAAATAAACTGTAACAATAAAAACCTCATACTATCTATGACTAGAAAAAATTAAAAATACAAAACTATTTTTTTTTCTTATAATTGGGAAAAAGTTTTGTTTAACTCTTGTATTTTTATCGTGTATTAAAATAGATTTATGGCCACTCATTAATGGGACAATCAAGTTAAGCAAAGAGTTATATACTTATCATAAAATAATCATTAAACCTTTTACATCTTTTACAGAGAAAGTAATCATGTTACGTAGATTGTAATAAATTGCTGCGCTATTCATAATATTGATTCAAATCACGATGGTTCCATTAATCCTAAGAGTAAAAAACTAAAATTACAAAGCAATACTATAACACAATAATAAAACATAAATGCATATAATAGAATAGTTGCAAGCAAATTATTTTTACTCCTTCTATTTTTTGCTAATATTTGCCGCGTAAATACCAGAGTTGTTCTGTAATTTTTTTTAGCTTTTTGTGTCGCAAATATTTATATCAAACCAATTTTTTTGAAATTTTATACTTAGGGAATTTATAGGCTGCTATTATAATTACAAATCAGAATTTAAAAATTTTAAATGGCTGATTCAATATATCAAACTAATAATTCCAAGACTATAGTCAATAAATATTTTTTGTAACTATTTTTTTTCGAAAAATGTGATTTAACATTCTGCAGCCAAAAGAACCCCGCAAACAAGTTAAAGAACAATAATATTTTTTAAATTTTTATTATTTTGGTTCTGCCAACTTAAATTTTTGATTTTCAAAAATTGGGACCTCAGATTTATGTGCTGCGACCTAAAAAAAAACCTAGAAATTAAGTTTAAAAATAATAAAACTACTTTTTTTATTAATCATACCTGTTCCGCTATTTTCAATTTTCAAAATTTTAACCTCAGATTAAAATTCAATATCTAAAAAACTCTTAGAACATTGTAAGAGATATTCAAACTACTTAAATTTATAATAGAAAATATCGATTTTCTATATTTATTAAAAATAAGCAATTTTTAATTACAAAGTACAACATAGCAAAATATCCGATAAAAATTCTGAAAAATATTAGGTTATTCTAAATGCATATCTAAATTGCCGTTTTTATATTAATAATGATTTTAGAAAAAGCATAAATTTTGACACTATTTGTTTAGTTATAATAATTACGAAAATAAGAATTTATGATGGCTTACTTTTTATAACATTTATTTATGTTCTAGGAACTCTACGAAAACAAAAGACCCCCGTACTTAATATCAAGAAGATTATTAAAATAATTAAAAACTGAAGCGAAAAAAAGATGGGATTGTGTGCCTTATCATGACGTAAAGAGCTACATTTCTAAAATAACAGTAAGTTTTATGAGAAGGTGAGTTTCAAGTAATTTAATGGCACATAAAAAATATAAGAATTTTTATAAGCTATTTTAATTTTAGGAAAGTATAAGTAACGAACTACTGTCATTTTTATTTTTTTATAATAACGATTTGATAATGACGTTATAATTTTTCATAATGATAATGATAATGATTACTTATTAAAAGTGTCTATTCCAACCCTGGCTTTACCATATTATGAAAAATTATAACGTCATTACCAAGCTATCAGTATAAAGAAATAACGGTAACGGTGTTGTAACATCCCGGTGTAACATAACGGTGTTATTACATCCCATTCCATCGCCGTACTGTAAAAAAATCCATACCGTTACGCAAATAATAAATGTAAAAATCAGTCCTGTAAATATTTTAAAAAATTATGTAATTTTACAAAAATTATGTCATAATTCCTGAAACAAATTTATAGACTTGTTTTCATTGTGTAAATGTATATTATATTTTTTTATGTTAAAAATTACGTATGTGACAGGATATTTTAAATATTTCTATGTAATTATTCAAATTTTTGTAACATTACGTAATGCAGTAATATTCCAAGTAACGCTGTGAAATATAATGTAAAATATAGCATTTACATGCATGCGCGCAATTCTGTCCCGCCTAGCATCACTGTAGGTGCACTGCATGCACAGTAATCATTTTATTGTTTACATGTACAATAGAGAGACAATATTTAAATAAATAATAATATACAATAATTGCAAAAATTATTGTTACATTATCATTCTATAATTTTTTATATTGTAAATTTATTCTGCAATCTGCTTAATTACAAATTAAGAAATTAATTTTGTTCTTCTATATTGCAAATTTACAAACGCGTGGAAATTTATAACTATTATAGTGAGTCTAAAAATCCCAGTTTAAATAACATTTTATACTTTTTAGTATATTTATAAGAAAGTATCAAGTTTAAAAAACATTTAAGTTTAAAATTTAAAAAAATAAAGTTTCACTGTATTATTTTTATATTATGAAATGTTTTCTCTCTCTCTCTCTCTCTCTCTCTCTTTCTCTCTCATAAAATGTACAATTTTTTAAAAAATATGTTACACTAAAATGTGGCTATGTTGCTTATTATTACATTTAAATGAATGTTATGAAAAATTCTTTTCAATTTTTTCCGCGTTAATATTGTAAAAAAAATTTTGTTAAATAACAGATTATTGTTTTTTCTTTTTGCTCAAATTTTATTTATTACTATTTTGAAGCTAAAAACTTTTATATTGAAAGATATATGTATAAAATAAAAAATCAAGTGACTCCCTTCCACTCTTTTAAACTGAAAAACTCCCTTAAATTCACGATGCAGCGCAAAATTAAAGAAAAATCGCAATAAACGTGAAGCTTCCAATCTTTCATTTCTGACATATAGCAGCTTTGTTCTACACGACTGCTTTATTCCTCCCTCGACAAAAGAGGTGATCCAATTCAATCCGATTTGTTGGAAAGTCAATCGGTATGTAGCGCGCGTATCCGTCACGCCTGCTCTCCCGCGTTAGTTTTACGTTTAACTTTCGTTATTAAAAGTAAGTTCGACCGAGATCAAGCCGACGACGAGACGTTCCGTCGCTCCACCGGAAAAAAGAGCAAAACAGATATCTCTAACGTCTCCATCTACTTACGGTCACGTCGCTTTTACGCGTAACGTCGCTGCCGCATTACGACCTTATCGATTTTCTTTCAACCGGGACTAACTCGCGACTGCCATTTAGTCGCAACGGCTGCGCAAAAATAGCATCGGATTATTAATTAGCGCCGACGTCCCGACGTCTATAAACCGCGATAACCCACATTCACCCACGAGAAACAAGAATTTAACGTCTCGCTATTCTTTCCGCCCTAATACGCGTGTCGTGTTGCGTAGCCGCTCTTCTTCCACACGATCATTTTGCTCTCTTAATGATCTCCCCTCCGACTCTTCGGGCTGGAATGATTTAATCACATTACCCACGCGATCCCGGACCGGCATTGATGCCGGACCGACGAGATAACGCGCAACGCTCGTTAAACGAAAGATCACGTTACTTTGCCGCATCATAAAAGGTAAGATGTTTATGTACGTGTTACATTGTATATTCCTTCGTTTTAAACTCGATCGAAGGGAATGATCCCCTCGCATCCCGCGGAAAGTGTAACGAGCTTACGCTATCTCTGAAACTAAAAGCATGGGAGGAGGGGGGAAAAAGAGAATCCTCTCGGATCATCGGGTTTGGCAAAAAATGTAAAAAGTCTCGTGTGCAGGTGTACGTGTCAGCTGTAACGATCAAATAGCTAACCCGATTAAGACAGCTTGCACGTTTGCTGTATCCATACCAATTCGAGCTGATGATAAAAACGTTTGCTTTTCCATCAAAAAATTGAAATAAACGAGTTGGTTCGATTACGTTACAAAAAATTCTCCTTCTCAGCGAAAGATAATTCCTAATGTGAATAATCAGGTCTTTGATAAGAGGGACGCTGTCTCAAATCAAAATTGTTTAATCGCGATATTGTTTCAACGTTAAAGAGAACAGCAAAATGCAATCCATTTTTCAGGTGGACCAATTTCGGAGATTAAGCTCTTTATTAATAAACGATAGAAATGTGTATTTCGATGTCATGTGCAGGTGTCAACATCAATATCAATATCAATATCAATATCAATATCAAGCTGCCACTTACTATAACGGCAAACGTCATACAGATCCGCAACGTGCACTTGATCCATTTTTCACGAAAATTGCATTTAAACACGAGTGTGCGCAGTTAAACTCTTGACGCACTGATATACCGTGATAAAATAAATGCGATCGCTTTTTCACGAGTCTTCTTTGTCAAAAGGAAATTAAATTGCTTTTCATTACTTGTAAATGGAAACGCGTAATTTAATAAAACTTAAAAGTTTCCCACCGCCGCCGTGCTCTTCCGCAGGATTGATTCGAGATATTCCTCATGTCTCGCGGTATCGCGAAAAGCGGTCGACTTTTTGGTCTTATCGGCAATTACTGAACGTCCCCGCACACCCCCGTAGCGAGCACCGGCACCGGTTGTGCTCGTGCACATACAAACACACACACACACACACACAAATATATAGTTATGCACTCAGTCTATGCCACTGGTATTATATAGCATGACTAATTATACTTCAGCCTGCGGCATATCTCGTTGCGCGGCTTCACAAGAGGCGAAAAGCACCCTATTAAATCTCAAGCTTTGCGGCCACCCTTTCCACGCGCAGGGAAGAAAACCGCGAGACGTCAATACGAGAGCGTCAGGCGTGCGAATGGGGCGGTAGGCATTTGTGCTAATCCTCAAGCTTCCTACTTTGTTTTACGACCGCTTCTTTGTGTTTTCCTCTCTCTTACCTCTCTCTCTCTTTCTCTCTCTCTCTATCTCGTTTTTCTCTTCCTTCCTAGAGGTTAGTATATTGTTGGCATTCTCCTCGAGACTGCGTCGAGATGCGCGCGCGCGATGACACGTCTGTTTCATATTCTTGTAGTATTTCCTAGCCTTTCTCAAATGACAGAGTACGTTTGACAAATGAGAAAATTCTTGAAGATGATATTACAAGTGCATTATCATCAATTTGAATCGTCCTAGATAGAGAACGGAACTTCAAATTCAATCTATGTCATATTATATCCTGGGAAAAAATTGTTTACATATAATTATATATAAAATATGTCTATATATAGATATATGTAAATATATATAATTATATATAGTTATATATAATTGTGTATATATATAGTTATATATACATAAAAATTTTTTCTAGGTTTATGCATGTCCATATAATTATATACAATTATATATATTTTAATATATGTAGACATATTTGGTATATAATTATATATAATTATACATGAAAATTTTTTTCCCGAGTTGTATTACAACTTATTATTGCAAATTATTAAAGATTACAGGCGCGATTTAGTTCAGTTTCTAAAGATTAAGGAAGCGGTGAGGAAGACATAGGAAAACACGCAAAATTAAAACGCCATCAAAAATTTACGCTTTGAATCTTTAAGTATTTATTTAAACAAATCCCAACATTCCAAACATTGATAGTTGTATATACGTATGGGTGTGTCTTTTGTATCTGTGCGCTTTCTATAGACACAAGATAGATTGTAGCAGCATGTCAATTTGCCTCCGCGGTTATCTATGTTATGTCCATAGTATCCTTCTTTTCGTGAATTCTGTATGTGTACTCGCTGTCATGCAAGTATCTACCATCATTTCTTTGATCTGCAGATCATCTAATTGAATCGCAGTTTTTCCTCTAACCGCTTTTTTACAAAAAAAAAGTTCTTAACTAAACATCTTATTTTTATAAGTTCGTAAATATGTTGAAGGGTAAAGTATTATATCTCTGCATTATTAATAATTTTGCGAATTAGCGTCTCAATTCACTAAAAATCCATTTTTTACCGATAGTTGAATGATTTAACCCTCTATAATCGAACAAATTTCACAGTCGATGAAAACATTAATTGCGAGATATAAATTAGTTATTGAATTTTAATTTATAAATGTTACAAAAGAACGCAATTTATAACTTTAAAATTATAACGAGTGATAGTATACGAGATTATACAGTGTTGCGCTTAGATAACTTAAAATCATCTAAATAACATTACATGTAAATATATCTTAAATAATACAAAGATTAATCAATTTTAATTCATCTAGATAAATGGTAAGACTATATATGGTTTTATCTAGATAATTTTTAGACAATACCGCTATTGAGCAAATCAGTTTAGAATGTAAAAGTAATATGTTTATCAATATGTTTATATTTTAATTTTTAAATCTTTATTTCTTAAAAACATCAGTTCTGCAAATAATTTAATACGACAAAAAACATTTCTTTTTTTATTTAATACGCAAGAATAAAAATCAAAGTTTAAAAAATATAAGGATATTTAATTTATATAATATAATGACAAAATTTCTTGTAAAGCTTACGAATTTATAGTTATGGGTAAATTTTTATATTGCGCTACTATTGATTTGTACAATCTGGGCTGCGTTCTGATATACATCGCCAGTACTAAAAATCTATAGTTACTTATATATACTATAGATTTTTAGTACTGGCAATAAATTTCAGAACGTAATCCTGTTATTATCACTTTGATCAATTCTTTTTCAGAATAAATGGTAACTTGAAGACTATGGATAAAACAATTATATTACTCATTCTTATTATTGTTCACATTTTACATTAAATAATTTGGAAAAAAGTCACACTTTTTTTAAGATAAAAATGAAGATAATATATATTCTAGTAATCTATATAAAAATGAATTTATTTTTTATCTAAATGATTATCTAGATAATTTTATATAAATAATCGCAAACACTATTTGTATACATATATATAACGTATTTTTTTATTAACAATAAGTATGAAAGTCCACAATAATTTACAGGGTGACAAGCAAACAAAATAGCGCTTTAAAACAATACAGATATATAAATATGTAAACTTCAAATCAGATCGCGTTCATAAAGGGTCAAATCTCAAGGGTCAATTCTCGTTGAGAAAAAAAAATCCGGTTTCTAATTGACTGAAGACTCTGCAGACGAAAGGAACGGTGACAATAAAGAGCTTTCGCGGGGCTCAATTTTAGCCGCGCAAATGACAATAAGCCCGCCCAGTCGCGTTAGTTACGATGCAAATGAAGCTAACTTGACGATCGTATCCAAATTCAACGAACGACTGTTTATTCCCCCAGCGTTTCGTGGATCGATCGACAACTCCTCGATTTTGTATGGCGCGATACTTCCCCCACCCACCCCTTCCTATCCTCGACGATATACCTTAACATCATCAGCATCCTGCCGGTAGACGATAACACACGCGAGTGCAATCGAATCAATTATGGCAAGTTTCCCCTGTGACTAGGTTAATTAGGAGTTAGGTTACTTACGGTGGCCCCTCGCGCGGTTTCTCTCCCTCGTCATTTACTCGAAAAGTCTTACGGTCATAAGGGTGCTTACGACGACAACGATCGCCTGGTCTCTCTGCTCCGGTACTTTTGCGATCGTACTTATTTCTTGGAGTTTTCAAGTCAATTCTTGCACTTTCGAATTACATTTCGTCGAGAAGCGTTGCGCATTCCGTCGTGTAACGAGACGAACCAAGATCAAAACTTGCCCAGCCTCCAAAAAGTTCGTATATATCTTATGTTACATACAAAATGTTTGACTTACACTCCAGTAACAACTTCTTTGAGGAATTTTGCAACAATATTCAATGCCACTCTTAAAGTATATCTCATAAAATTGGAACTTGGTAAATTTTGATCCTAAACGCCCCTTTAAGCTAACCTTTCGTAAATTAGATGTACATTTTTGGTGCCGTTTATAATAAACAATTTTTCTTTTCATTGTGTGTGTAATATAAATTGCTCTTGTATGTAGTATTGTACAAATCCAATCTGGTTCAGAACATTAATCGCGTATTATAGAAGCCAATTCGATACGTCTAAGCACCCCGAAGAAAAACATAAAAAATTAAGATGGACCCGAATACTTTTCGCCTTTCAACTACCATATTTTCAATATTGCCTGAAAATTTACAACGTACAGGTGACTCTCAACGACAAATTCTATCATTACTATCAAGAATACAAGCCAAATACAAGCAATAAATTTAAATTTTGATTAAAGGAAAAGATATCTTCAAACAAATGAAAATGTTAATACATTATAAGTGGAATGGATTAGCTTTAACCAAATGCAGAAGTAAGCTGACATATTATAAATCATAGCGTTTATGCACGGACCAATTTCCAATTGGTCGAAAGTAGGAACTCTTATCTAAACAATTTTCTTTTGCAACAGTCATCAAAAAGTTGTATCCAATTTATAACTTTCTGAAACAACGCAACTTTGCCACCATCCTTTTCCCTTCTCCTCCCTTCAAGGTGACTATTAAAGTCAGAGAAAAGTCGTGCCACAATGCTCCCTGACAAATGTATACATCGTAAAGATATCTCGTACAACGCAGTCGCTTCCAATGGAACGCTAAAACTTCGCGCACCGAATTCTTCCCGCAAATATAATTTTACAGCGACAATTTTTAAAACAAATACCGGCGAGTCACCTGTATCCTCTTAAGTACTCCCCGTCGTCATTAAACCGTTTTGACCCTATCTCGTGTCAAACATATTCTAATTCCTTGCACAAGATTGCACACACACACACACACACACACACACACACACACACACACACACACACACGCACGCACGCACGCACGCACGCACGCACGCACGCACGCACGCACGCACGCACGCACGCACGCACGCACGCACGCACGCACGCACACACGCACACACGCCCAATTACGCTAACGAAAGCCAACATCTCGCGCAGAGAGTTCCCCTTTCCCTACACCCTCTTCTCTTTTTACCCTTCTCTTTCCACACTTTTATCCCTCTCGCTTATGTCTCACGCACGTTCTCTCGCACAAACATATATATCAATAGCTAGTCATTCTCGTCGTCTTATGAATCTAGTAGAAGTCGAAGCACAAGACTACCAATTCCTCAATTAATTCCATTTAGTGTTGTGGCAAGATTCGGGCCTAAGTTAGCCCGAGCACTAAGACGGGCACCGTGCATGCCTATCGTGTGATGTCTTTTTTTCATTTCTTTTATTCCTGAGATTACGTCAATCCCCAGTTTTTGCGACACCGCGCCGCAACGTTCGCCGGATCGGACCCGGCTAATAAGTCAGTGAACTATGGGTTCGGCCGATCCGTGAATTTCAATCGCCAGACGTTGCCGTCCCTAATGGACGGACGAAGATTCACGTCTCGGATACAAAGGGACTACTACGAACCTCCTGTGTGCTCTCTTACGTGTTTACGTGCCCGTTTGCGCGTTTAAATTGTGTTACACAACGTGGATCACGAAACGAAATGCTCGGTAAGAAACACCTCGAAATAAAGCACATTTTCAACGCTGCTGACTTGTACGTGGGCACACGCGGCACTATACAGTTCCGCTTGGAGCGAGTAAAAATTATATTTCACTTTCTTCAATCGCGAAAACGCTATGCACACGTCGGCATCCATTCTTGACGAGGATCACTCGAACAACAAGGATTATGAGCTTGAACACGTTTGTGTAATGTTCAGCGGTCTGTAATAAGTTTTAAGTGTAAGAACGGTTTCGTGAAGAGAATTTATTAATACGAAGATGATCACGCCTTTATCCTCGCATAAGTTAACGAGCACGCAAGCATAAGAACGTGCTATTTATTCTCAAACGGAAGCAAGGAAATAATCTCGTGTGAGAAAATTTGTTTCGACAGTGACTGAGAAAAGCGTGCCTCTCATGCCTCTCTCTCTTTCTCTCTCTCTCGCTCTCGGGGAAGTGTATCCTCGATAATAATCAGAGTTCAAAGGCGCCCGTCACCTATACTTGATCTCGATCGGCGTCGTCCTCTCATCGCACTCTTCAATATCAAAGATCTCAAGAGAGCGGAGTCTTGCACCCTATCATACGGAGATCTCTTGAATCTGCACGCGCTTCTTCGCGCTACCGGGGGTCCCGGGCTGGCGCAGAATTCCCGGACACGTGAGACCGACGTTCGGCGCCGGGACTTTGGGCGGAGGTGGCGGTTCCGGCAACTCATCATTCTCGTCCTCGCTGTCGTGATGAAGGCCACTGATGTTGTTAACGTCGTCCATCTGGGCGATGGTAGCATCTACGCAGGGCGATGGCGTGCGGGTCCGCTGAATGCACGGGTTTTTGCTGTAAGATGGTGGTTCCAGGATCCGTTTACCGCCGCCGGGCGGCGGCGAGCACTGGAATTCCTGCAGCTGCAGCTCGAGTTCCTGCACGAGCTTCGCCTTGTGCGGCGGCAGCATCGACGACGACGAGTCCATCAGACTCATGGAAGACGGCAGTCGCTGCTTGCCCGAACCCGAGGTGTCCATGCCGGAGCAACCGGCCTCGAGAAACTCCTCTTTCTTCTTGTTGCTGAAAGCGCCCGACAGACCGCCGCCAGTTGTGTTTCGATCGCGCTGATGGTAGATCCCAGCAAAGATCAGGATGTTGAGCAGCAGCAAGAACACGCCTACCGCGATAGTGACCGTGAGGGCTGTGGTGTAACTCTGGTAGTGGCTGGACGCAAGTTTGCGCAGGAGGTTGTTGGGGCCTGGACCCAAGTTCGAGATCTGCAACGTTCGCGAGGTGGTTGGCGTGATGGTCGTTGCGACGGTCGCGTTCGGAGTGCATTCCGTGCTCGATAGCGCAGTCAGTATCGAGGAGGGTTCCGTGGGAGACGGCATAGGTAACGGGGGAGGCGGAAGAGGTACAGCCGTGCTCTGCGGGCGCACCGGACCCTCGTAGAGACCGGGATTCTCCGCGAGATGATGATGTCGCATATTGATCTCGTAGCCCGGCCGGTGCAGCTGCGGCAGTAGATTCAGCCAGAGAGACATCTTGTGGCCCCTGTAGTGCGAACGCATCTCCGGGCTGTGAGCGGCCTCCAAGTACAGCTGGTTTATGGAATCGTACGAGTCCCAGAATGGCGGACTCGTCGTCAGTCCGTTCTCCAGTCCCGAAGACAAGGGACTCACGCCATTCGGATCCCTGGAACAACGAGTGAACCTTCGACTTTTTGACATGGATTGAAATCGATCGGCGATTGATCGGCTTGATCGTTTTCTTTCGCGTTTCACGTTGCGTTCCTATTTTGTTGGATTGCTAAATATTTAGTATCATAGATACCGTACAATATTATTCCAAATTTTATTTATTATGTAATTAATTTGAGGCATGTGATTTATTTAAAATAAATAAATATTGTTATAATTTCACTAATTTGCAGGAAATTGTTGGAATTGTGTTATTGGAAATTGGCAGCTAAATTCCCAGACCCAAAGCGCAAAGATCTCACGCGTCTTTGAGCGATAATTCGCCGCGGGCAAAATTCCATTACGAAAATCCGCCGTGTCCATGACAGAGTAATCATCCAGATAGCCGCCGATCCGCAATTAGAGATGCCAAAATCACTTCGCGTCTTCGCCACTAACAAGTCTACTTCGAGATTGCGAGCTTTCGCTGAGCGCGTTAACGGCCTTTGCGGGAGTTTGACTCCAAAATCCTCTCGCAGCTGTAACTTTACCCTTACTACCACTACCAACCTTTACGGACTCCCCTCACGGAGAGTAATCGAAGTGTATGCGATGCTTAAGTTCCGAAGAACTTTGAACCGGGTGAATTAACGAGAGAGGTTCACTTATCCGATTAACCCTTTCGCGCCCATGCACCGGTTTCACGTCGTAGTGTCGCCAATTAATGTCAATCGCATATTTCATTCGGCAAAGCGTTAATTAAATGGTACGTTAACTTTTCGCAGTTATCCACGAAAACATTCGTCAATTAAGTTAAATTCGTCGATTAAACTCGAGAAAGATGTGAAATATCTGCAACGTACTCCGCTATCTACGCGATAACATTTTTATTATCGTCCTAAACCGCCTCATCTTTAATGGACGCAGTCAGTTCACATTAATTTCATTCGCCGAACGCGGAAAATGAGAGAAAAGCTGCAGAGACTTACCCGCGCCTCACGAAGTTAGCCAGGTAATGTACGAGTAGTTTCGACAGATTCTCGTCGGCAGGAGTGTAGTTGCCAAAGGCGGGCAGCGCGGACGTGACTTCGCCGCGAAGAAGAGGTATACCCAGGAGATACGGCACCTCCTCGCCCCTCTGGCTCGGCTGGTCGCCCGGTTGAAAGTGTAGGAAATAGCCGCGTCCCTCCGAGGCCGAATGCAGTAAGGCCAGTCTGAGGAGCGGTGCAGCGACTTGGCCGTCTCCGAGGAGAGATAAGAGACCCTCGCAGATAGCTACGGGACTCTGCTCGCCCCGCTCCCAGTCGGTGTACTCGTTCCGAAGAGTCGAATAGATTTCATGCAAATGGTACCGGTAGGTGTTCCGGACGTAAGTGCGCAATATACGGTCCCTCCTCGTCTCGTTCAAGCCGCTCTGCGAACCGGTAAGAGTTTTCGCCCGTTTTCACAACGCGAAAGCGCAACGTGTGCTTCGTGAACGTTGTGCTCTTCTTCGCAAATTTATTGCAGTTTGCAAAACGTTCTCGCGCGATACTAACTTTGCATCGTCGATCATTCACGGATAATCGCCGAGAGATCTTACACGTACGAATAACCAAATGACGTTTCCGCCAATACATCTGCGTATGGATTATTAATTCGATCACGATCGTAAAGGCAGAAGCATCCTATTATAGCACGACGGCCAGTGGCCGTGACCATCGGGGAGTCAATAATATCCGGAACGATTGGCGAGCGCGAGCTTGTAATGCAATCATGTAAAGCTCGTCAATTTGTCAAACTATATCCAATCGATGTCAATTACATATTATGCATGAAGTGCCCGGTCATTAATCAGACGAATTACTTCCGCTCCAATATAAATTTCTTGATAAAATCGATATAAAAATAAAAGTATGACCAATAATAGCAGAGCAGGGAAAACAGATTAAAGGGTTTGAAGCTTTTTATTCTTCTAACAGGGACTTTGTGGAATCGCGTGGAACTATCTGAAAACCAGTTTTTAAAACAATCGGAAAATCAAAGGTGAAACGGAAGAGAAAATATGGTATAAATAAAATATTTCTTATTTCTTTATTTCTTTAGCGAAACCTTACGAAATATAAAATTGTAATCTCTGAGATCCGATTAGCAAACAAAAGAAACGAAAAAAAAATCGTGAACAAAGAGAAAGTACTGTAATTAATAAACAGGATTATGCAAAATGATCGTGGAGGTTTCATGAACTTTGTGGATAATGCATTTAATAATAATTACAGTCATGTTAATGGATAAAGAAAGTATTAAAGTTTTGTTTCAATCTAAACTTCTCATCAATCAGTAGCTTAAGCGTTCGCAAGATGGTGTCTCAAGGGATAACCTCTGTTTTTTCCCTTCAAGCTATTCTATTACAATTTTAATCGTAAATGCAAGACCATGAGCATCCAACCAATATCCAACTAATCACTGTCGAGTGCTCCGAAATAGTAACACCGCAATTTTGATTGTGATTGATCGATTTGCCCACAATCTTACAATTAAGACTAAAACTTTTTATGTACGTATGTATGACAGTCTTAACTAAGCGTCTCATCTTCTTAAATTCAATATACCACTTGCGAATCGAATTGTAGCAGATCCTTTCCAATTTTCGTACGAAAGTGTCGCTAGACCGACTTTGATTAAATTCGAGGACACAGAAAACTTTCTCTTTGGTGTCAGACGCCAACTTGCAAGCACGTAAGCTACTGAATATCAAAGTTCGAAACAAAACTTTAATGTCCATTTCCACTAACGTGATCTATGCGGTACGATAAAAATTGCAACAACATTTTTGCAGAAATATTTCATCGCAAGATCGTAACATTGCAAAAACGTTGCAAAATATCGCTGCAGCATTGCAGCAATGATAAAATGTCCTTTGGAGATATTGCAATGCAATATTGCAAAAATCAATGTAGTAGCAATAAAATGTGTTTTGGCATTTCTATGATATACATATTTCAAATATTATTATCTGATATAAACACTCCTGACACATAAAATTTCCAGAAATAGGTATCATATATTCCAGAATTAATGTTAACACGGAGTAAATAAAAATTTTATTATTAAGACGTATTTCATTTCCTTTCGTGTTTGTACTCAATTTTACGGATTTTGTTGTCGTTAAAGAACTCGTTTCATTAAAATGTGAATGAAAAATCTCATGAAGCTACGTCTTTTATTCCATTTTGTGTGATTTTTTTTTTAATTACAAGAAGTAAAACTTTACCCGTGGCACGTTCTACTCGTGAGCAAAACAGTGAACATTATTTTACGAAATATTTTTGAAGTGTTGCTGCCACATTGCTAAAATAAAATCTTTGCAATATCTCTGCAATATACAATAATGTTGCCACATTGCAATAATGTTGCAAGTTAATGTATTCCACTTACCTGTAAATCTTCCTTTGTAAGATTCACCCAAGCTTCCTCGGATGTCAAACCAAAGAGTAAATCACGGTCGCCGAAGTCCGCGAATTCAGCACCGGGCCCGGGCACAATCGGCATTAGTCCCGAAGAAGAGGCAGTGGGTTGGAAATTCTGAACAAACAATTCTTCTTTTTTAGCGTAACGCGCGTATCAATAAAATTCACTTTAACTCTCGATCACCTCTACATTCGGTCTCGCATTCTCTATACCGTTAAATGAATCACCGTTAGTGTTGCGCTTAGATAACTTAAAATTATCTGGATAAAAATAAATTACATGTAAAAGATAAAATGAAAATGATTTAATTTTAATTTATCTAGATAAAAGATAAAATTGTACATAATTTAGCTAGATAATTTTTAAATAATATCGCTATTGAGCAACTAATATAATTTAAGATGTAAAAATAATGTATTTATATTTTTATTTTTAAATCTATTTCTCAAAGACAAAAGTTATTCAAATATAATAGTTCGATCTGACAAACAATATTTCTGTTTGAATTTAAATCGATATGAATAAAAATCAAAGTTAAAAAAATGGAAAAAATATGTAACTCAACTAATGACTGACAAAATTTGTTATAAAAATTTTTGGACTTGTAATTTTGAGGCAACTTTTATATTTTACTATTACTGATCTGTGAAATCTGAGTTACATTCCGATATACACTGCCAGTACTAAAACTTTGTAGTTTACGTTATGTATACTATAGATTTTCAGTGGTCATGAATTTTGGAACGCAATATTATTGTTATTATTATTTTGAAAAAATCTCCTGTTTAAGCTACATATATAATAAATTGAAGGTTGAAGCTAAAGCTTTATTTTCGTTATTCTTCATATTATCTTAGATAACATTTCCAATATCTAAAGTAAAAATAGTGTGCATTACAATAATCTAAATAAAGACGAGATAGAGCTATTTCTTTATCTAGATAATTACCTGCACTGAAAAAAATGATCTGACTATATTAACAAAACTTGTAAGATTAAGTGTTTCTGGTGAAACCAAGCAAAATTTCTAATTATTACAATCAGAACGTTTGATAAGTTTCACTAGAATCTGGTAATTCCTACAAGATTTCTGATTCGTCCGTTTTCGAACAGACGTATTGGTTGAATCTACCAGATTTCTAAGTGATGCAACAAGACTCTTTTTCCAGTGTAGATAAAAAAAGATATATACAATTTTATATAAATAACAATCATTGTCAAATTCAAGCACACCTCCCCATCATGTAAACGATGTAGCTTGTAATTTCTAATATTTAACGTCGCATAAGCCGCGTTTGACGTTTTACAGCGAAGACAACGCAAGGAGGAGCTCGACTGCTTTGCAGTAAATTCGCAGCGGTTGTAGCAAATCGATGGTACACGCACGTTTGATCATCTCTCCCGATTTCGTGTTTAACGTCGCGATATCGCGACGAGCGCGAGCGCGAGCGCAAGCCCGAGAGCTACCAGAGACACTATCAACGAATGAGTTAATGGAGCATGCACGAAGTAGCTATTACGGTTCTCGGATTCGTCATCCGTCAGTCGGCCGCCGGTTCAATTAGCAGATTCATCGTTTACCTGTCGTCTCGTTCGCTCTTGCGCAAAATCAATACGCAGCGCCGGCCGGCCGCGTTGGGCTAATATCCGTATGCAATTACAACATTCGCGAATTTCGTAATCGCTCGGGTGAAATCGCGCGTCACTGCCCATGTTTATTTAACACCCGCCGTTATATTTATTTACATCGCGGTGGATATTCTACGCGTAATCTGCGTTTAAACGGCGGACGCGGGACAGCGCGCTAGTGTATGCTCCGCGAGAAAGGCAAATGGTGTAAATGCAAATTTTATGAAAAATGGCTTAACGTCAAAAGCGACGTCGAGCGGTAACGCTGCGCCGGACGTTCCGAAAACGGTAGATAACACATTCGCATGTCACATTTACAAAAAAGAAAACAGAACCGCCAACGCAATAATATTTTACAATAGTTTCCGCCAAGATCGAATCGACTTTAAGTTGATCTCTCTCCTTCTCTCTCTCTCTCTCTCTCTCTCTCTCTCTCGATTCTATGCCGAGGAACGGACAAACACAATTGATTAAACCGCAATTAAGATTAATTAATTGCGCATTACGGTTAACAGCGTAGTAAAACCGAAGCAATCAGGCAGAGCGGATCGTAAAGCGAGTGGAAACGGCGCATTACTGCTCTCCAGTCTCAAGATTATTGATTATCGGGGCAAATCGTCTCACCTGATTGACTGTCGGTGGCAGAACAGCCCCGTCGACGAAGGGCGCAAATCCGGAAGTAAATCTTGGCGGATCCAGCTGCACCGCCAGTAGCTCCTCCAGGCTCCTTAAACGAAGGCACGGTGCGATATCGTCGGTCTCGACGTCGCCGGGACATTCGATCTGCTCGGCGACGCGGCGCTTCACCGCGAGCGGATCTCGCTGCACCGCCCATGGCGAGAGGGCCGAACCACCGAGCAGAATCACCCTCCCGATCAGCTCTGAAATATTCGTCGAAAAAAAAGCTCTCGCTAGTTGCGATACAGTGAAAAAACATTGGGCGAGGAATTTCCGATAAATCTTTAATTATCGCACGAATAGCAGCAGTACATTGGCGCTTTATTATTCGGAAATTCGATACTTCGCAAACGGGAAATCAGCCTCTTATTATTTCGCGCGGTGTATGAAAGTTTTCCCCTTTTTAAATCTTATTTGTGCCCTTCCTTCTTACTGGAGCTTAAACGCGATTATACCGAGATCATCGATAAATCAACTTTAATTAACATGTCTCTCTATACATATAGACGGCTATACATCAATCAGCATTAAATGCGATTAAATCAATTTTCTTTTTTCGTAAATCGAAAAAACACTGGTCAACAATGAAAACGTATCCTGTACCAAAACTATCAATTCTTATTATTTCGCAGCTTCGAGAAACACGTTAATAAAAATAGCATGTTATAATATATTAACAGGTATCAGTACTGATCCACAATTTTGACATAAAAAAGTAAGTTTAGTTAAAAATTGTATGGACTCCTAAATATTAGTTAAACAGTGCGGTGAGGTGCCTACCGCAGTCAACACGCAGTTGTTAGCGAGCAAAATAACTTCTCAATAAATAAAATTACAAAGTTGCATTTCTCAGGAAACGTTAGTTTCGGCTCTGCTTTGAGCCATCTTCAACACTACGACCGTAAAGGAAGTAATACGATTTGTTGTCTCGCGTTCAAAGGCCTCAGAAGAGAGTTCCTCCCATTTGGCATAACCGAAAGTTCCACCTTAGAGAAGTTGGGTAGTGGATATTATTAATTTACTTGATGCATAACGTTGAATCTTTGAAAAAAATTAAAATCCAGAAACTCAACAGAAATCCATGAAAGCAAAAAGCATTATTAATGTAAAAATTACACATTATCTTGTTCGTAAAATTGACAGTAAATTATGGATAAAATACTTTTAAAATGTATTTAAATACATAGATAAAGACGCAAATTAAAATATATATAGATAGAGATAGTCAAATAATTTTAAAAATATTTCAAATATAATACACGTATATGTATATCAGATACTTTGCAATTATATTTCTTATAATAATGGTAATATGCGTAAAATAAAAATATCAAGTAATTTTTTTATTAATGTTATTAATTTTTAAATATTTTTTTTGATTGCGATTTCTATTTCATTCATTATTAGTTTTACGTACAAAAATTAAAAGATATCATTATTCAATTTATTTTGCAGTATTAAAATTTAATCACCGGTGTTAAATAATGTTGTTCAATCGATGCTGACAAAATTGTGTTAAATTTTAAAAGTAAACATTTCATATAAGGAAACTGTGCGATTGGTGCGATATCTTCACTTCTCTAACAAATGAAAAAAAATCTCTATGCCGATAACACTTATTATTAGTTGTAATTTCTACCTTTGATTTTCTTAATTTAAAGATATGGTTGTCTTTTACGGAAAATATCTAAGAAACAATATATTTGAATTTTATTTTTTAAATTTGCACATTTTTTTGCAACAGTAATAGGCAGATTAAAAATAATCTTTAAAAAGATACATACATTTTTCCACGTATCTTCAAATATTTTTTCCAAAAAGAAAATTATGTGAAAATATATCTGAAAATAAGTCTGAAAAGTAGTTCAGATATTGTGTTTAGTATTTAGATATAGATACAAATATTCCAATTCAATATCTCAGATACAGGTTCAGATACATAAAATGTATCTCTATACATGTGTCTAGATATTATCCAACATTGAAAATTGATATCAGTCATTAGACAATTTGAGATTAAAACCAGATATGTTTGTACAGTTAATTGTCACTCGAGTCCCGAAAGTGAATACAATTATTAGTGAATCGTATGGCCGAAGTAAATAACATTACAGATCAATATTATAAACAATAAGTCAAAAAAATAAAGCAATAAATACAGAATGGGTACCCAATGTAAGTTAAAATAATAATAAAATAAAAAACAATGGAACTGTCAATTGTTTCAAATAATCACGGTCTAAAATTTTCTTAACATTCGCAGCCAGGTCAAATGACCCAACAGTTTTGTTTTATATAGAACTATATATAATTTTTAATATTAATATTTTATTTATTTATGTAATACTTTACTGAAATTACAATATTTTACAGCAACTGAACAGAAAACGATATTGTGTACTTACAACGTAAATAAATAACGTTTATTTATAACGATTTGTACATGAATTCTTTTTGATTATTATATGTTTAATACAAATGTATCAAAAACAAATTATCACATATTATCCTATATTTATTATCATTACCTTCACAAACGTAACATCTGGAACGTTTTCAAAATTTAAAGTATCTACTATTGTGTTTTTGTTTAGTTTTCTTTACTCTCGTTAGCATTTATAATATGTCTAGACAATGTTATCTTACGATTAAATAAGATAGATAAGTAAGATAGTGTTATTTTACGATTAAGTAAGATAACACTATGTTATCTTACAGACCGGCTCTATCTCTACTCACATAGAAAACAAATTTATTATCGAGACTCGAGTGACTCGGCGCGGCGTTCACATTTGAACAGATACATAAAAATTGTGTAAAAATTCCCTATCGGATTGTGATTCAAACTATTTTCTTACAATTTAATATGTAACATTTCAGAATTTCGTTTGATTTGAAATCTTTTACATACTCTATTACATAAATGAATAAAATAAGTTTTAATATTAAAAATTATATATAGTTTTATATAAAACAAAACTGTTGGGTTATTTGCGACCTGGTCGCAAATGTTAAGCAAATTTTAGACCGTGATTATTTGAAACAATTGACAATTCCATTGTTTTTTATTTTTTTATTATTATTCTTACATTGGGTACCCATTCTGTATTTATTGTTTTATTTGCTGTCCAAAATCTTGACGTTTACACAATCAAATTTACGAACAAACTTAATTCTGTGTGATTAAAATAATAATTAGAATTAGTAGTGGCGTTTCTGTAAAGGTGTTATGTTTAGAAACTCTCGTTCCGAATTTCCTCCCAGTTTGGCCGACCTAAGAGACACTGAGACAAAATTTTGTACGTCACATTTTTCATGGAAACAATTTCATAAGAAACATCTTTACTTCCGGTGGCAAAATAATTGAGTTTGTTCAAAGCAATAAAACAACAGGTTGATATTAAAATTACTTCTAATATTTTATAAAATTATAAAAAAAATGTTAATATATGATACTGTAAGCCATGGAATTTTCATTTTATTAATTGTAGTATCACAATCACTGGTTCGTTTCAGCATCGTTTTGTTTAAAGAAAGCTCAGTCTGGTGTTAATCTGTTTTAAAACTAAAATCCAAGAGATAACCATTGTTCAAAAGAACGTCCACAATGCTTTCGAGATTTTTCTGATGGCAACTGAAAAATAGGAAAATAGAAAAGTGAAAAATCAACCTCATTATTGTACCTCTTTTTTTACAGAAAAGGATGCTGAGATGAAAAGTTGAGATATTTCCTAGAAAAAGTGAGTTTGCGGAACCAATTAAATTCGATCAGATTATTGTTTTTAATAATCAAGAAAATTGAGTTCATTCCCTTCAATTTCAATAGTAAACTGAAGTGGCTCAATAACTGAAGTGGTCTTGAGTAAAATCGATCGTAACGCTGAGGGTAGCTCAAAACGGAGTCGGAAAGTACTAAGAAATACAACTTTGTAATTTTATCTATCCATTGAGAAACTATATTGTTCTATTTCGTGCCAAAATTGCGTTAAGTCTGATATCCACCTCACATTATTGTTTAGTTTGACATAAAAATTTGCATCCTACTCTATTTTTTTTTCCATTTATTTACGTATAAATAGATCACATATAACCGAATAAGATGTTAATTAGCTCTAGAAATACAGATTATGTGCAATAATAACAAAAAGTGCATATTTAAAGAGATATCTTTAAATCATAATATCTCGAAGAATTAATCGTACCATAACGAAACAAAATACATATTAGCACTAAAAATTGACGTGGCATTACCGATATTTAATTTCTATGACAGCATTTTTCTCATAATTGTGAGCTGTCAAAGAATAACAAATTTGTATTTAACAGACAAAAATACATCGGAAATAATTGTTCACACTCGATGAGGCATCAAAACAAGGTCAAATATTTTTCGTCCAGTATAATTTACAAAGATCGATTGTAGAAATTTAATTAATATAATTAATTATAAAAGAATATTATCAATCCTTTTTGCGACGTAAAATCAAAAGTAAAGTAAACTGTAAAGTATCACATCTCTCTAAACCGATAAATAAACAAAAGCTCGCGTGTAGAGATCGTAAAAAACAAAAAAAAATCTCAAATAAATCCACGCTCGCAACGCGCGCTTTTTCGTCGGCTTTTTGTACAAAACGGACATACCGTGTCAGCGGCAAACGCGACCGACAGCGCGTTAACCAACCGCCGCGTCGTCGGGCTGACTGACAAGCGCGCGCGCTACCGATCGACCGCAAGCCGCGAAACGATTAAACGCCTTACCTTTCGCCATAGGGGAGACAGCTAAAAAATTGGCGAGAGCCGCCCCGGTGCCGTGGCCGAGCAACGCCAGTCGCTCAGGATCGCCGCCGAAAGCCCCGAGATTCTCGCGCAGCCAATGGAGCCCCGCCACCAGATCCATCAATCCGTAATTGCCTTGCGCGCTCCCTTTCGAGCCGGTTTTCAGGAAGCCTGCCGTTTCAATGTGCCCGAATTAGGAAACCGCCGACCTCATTTACGCTAGCCCAAACGGATCGGCGAACGGAGGACGTTCGAATATTCGACGCCGTCAGTTCCCCGAGAGCTTTACACGAAGATACGAGCGGAGTTGTGCGCGGCATCCCCTTACGGGTGCCCGCGCGTAACTTTCGTTACTTCGTGGACGAAAAGCGGAAGTTGTCGCGGAAGAAAGAGAAAACTTGTTTGGAAGATCCATGCACAGACATTTCCGGGGGAGCACGATTTCTCTCCCTGTGTTCCGAGGAGGTTTCCTCCCTCCGCTCCCCACCGCGTTTCGTTCTTCTTGCACGCAAACCGGACGATCAAAACTCTGTTATGTTAATCGCAAACTTTCGCTAAGCTCGAGCATGCTTACTTTTAGTATCTAGCTTTAACAGAAAGAATCGTTGGAGTTAATTAATTCTTACTAACAAGGAAAGATAGATGGAAGTGTCGTTCTCCGATTTTGTCGAGCCTTTAGTATGTTGTAATGCGGATCTAAGTAAGGGACACGTATTTTTTTATACGTGCCCGTTTTCACTTTTAAGAGAAAACACCGTTTTGAAGAAAATCGAGAGTTTTCTTTTGAAGCGAATATTATCAAAATTATAAGAGATAGAAAAAATGTTCTCAATAAAAATTGAATAGCTTGTAAAGTACTTTATAACCAAATTTTTTATTTAAACAAATTTTTTATTTTTTTATTTAAAAAAATTGTTTTATATTTTTTATTTAAAAAATTTTTTTTATTTTTTGTATTATTATTATAACATACTCTTCAAGTTCGACTTTCATTCGGAACATTCTTTTCAGGGCTAGTAAAATTTTACCCAACCCAATTAAACCGGTTAAAACCGGTTTTAACCAAGTAAAAAACCTATACTAAAACCCACAGAGATTTTATTTTACTATACATTTTTAAAGCCTAGGAAAACATAAATAAAATTAATATCTAGATTGTAAATCACAAAAGAAAACAAAAGTTGCGTTTTATTATTTATATTTAATATATTTTAAACTTATAGTGTTAGATATTAATACATATAATATTCATATAATATATTAATAAATAAAATAAAATTATATAATAAAAATAATAATACTTTTCTAAGTTCAATTAATGAAGTAAATTAAGAAAATAAAATATCGTGGATTAAACTCTAAATTTAAACGTAAATTATTTGTATTGTGTATGCGTAATATACATTAAAAAATGAAATAATATACATTTATAAAGAAATATACATTTTCAAAATAAAGTCTCAACATGGCACCAGACCAGATACTTGAATCACAAAACGTTTTAATTGCAAATTAAATTGTAAAATAATCTTAAATGTAAATCATACGTTTATATTAGTTTATAATTAATCAACTTTCATAAGTCATATAATTAATACAAAATAAAGTAAAGCAAAGAAGTTATAACTTAATACAGTTATAAATTTTATGAAGATTTAACCAGGCAAAACTGAGTAAAACCGGTTATAACCGGATGGGTTGGGTTTAATTTGAAAAACCCGGATTTTTGCCAGCCCTGATTCTCTTCTATCTTTTATAGTTTCAACAATAATCGTTTCAAAAGAAAAAAAAACTATTTTCTTCAAAGGGGTGTTTCACCCTCTAAACGTGAAAAAAGGCCCGTATAAAAAAAAAAGTACGTGTCCCTAATTTTAATCCGTACTACACATATTAAAGGCTCATCAAAATCGGAGAACGACCCTTCCGTGTAAGTTAGTTATCGTTGCTGAAACAAAAGTCGAGATACCCGCACGCGTGCGTGTACAGAGCGTAGCTATTGTAACGACGAGCGACTGAACTCGCAGGGAATAAACCGGATTAAAATTAAACATTTGTTCACTGGTACTCAATCCCGCCCGCTTCAATTCGCTGTAGCGACTCACCTACGGGACCCGTCACTTTGCCTCACATCTGCTTGCGGAGTGAATTTTTTTCATTTCAATTCGATTCACCTTTTAATCATGTTCACATGTCCACTGCTCTGTATTGGTACTTACTTCTAATTACGCTCATATTTAGCGTCGAGAATCTCGTGAAATAATGATTCAAGCGAATAATACACTTTAAAAATAATTTGATTATCATGTTAAAAGTTTTTAACATAAACTTGAAGGTGCAAGAAGTATAAATCTCGCTGTATAAATTTAATAAAAAACACAATTTGTATTAAATTTTTCATTACCATTTTGGAAATTTTAAAATCTTTTTTTTAAACTTTTTGCTTTTATTAATATTTTAATAAAAAAGATAATAAAAAGGTAACTTTTTTGTTTAATTTGATCTTATTTTAGCATTAAAGAAGAATCGGAAAAAGTAAAACATTGCTTTTTGAGTAACAATAACGAGTTACTTTTTAGAATTAGTACTGGTAACAAATTACTTTTAAAAAGTATAACTTTTCCAACTCTGGAAAGTACACTTAATAGAGGAAAGTTACTAATACTGGCATACCACTTTGTTTTCAGACAATATCTCTTAAACAAAAACTAAAAATAAAACTTTAAAGACTTGAAAACATGCTGGAAAGCGTCTTCTATCAGACGATATAGCAGTAACACTGTTTTGTATTTTATATTTGTAATTAATGTTCTCTGAGAAATTGCCTTAAAACTGGCACAAGATAAACATACGAATAGAAATTTGATTAGGCATGCCCGATATATGACTAGCGCTTGATCGGAAAACAATAGAGTATGCCTTAATAAGAAATTCCCGATACATGCCTGATTTCGTGCGCAACGGTGTACGTTTTTTAAACATTTTTCAGATAATTCTTACACGGGTATGATTTCTTTGTATCCTATTATTTATTATTTTATTTACAGGGTTTGACAAGGACTAATCTTTTCCATAGCGCATGTCATAACGTTTTTATAATCAATGAATATATTAATAATTTAACAATTCATCGGTTGTCGAAGGAGTGACAAATATAATAGACATTAAAAAATAAATTTATTATGGGAAGGAAGCGTTTAATAACCAGAAATCGCGTGAGAAGATTTCAAGCTGCTCGTAAAACATCGTATTCAAAAGCTAAATTGCACGGTAAATAAAATACAATATTTTATAGTATAAATGATATTTATAACAATTGCATAACTTTAATAATAATGTAATTACAAGATAAATGATTAATAAGTATATTATAGTAAAGATTATAAATCTGTTTTCAATGCAGTTTAACGAATTTAATAATTTAACAAATTAAACTAAAATACAATTCAATAAATATTGTTTAAATAATATGCATTGAAATCACATATATAATTCTAAGAATATAAAAAATTAATTACTATTTTCAAATTACTTTCCAAGTTAGAAATTTATAAAGCATCAACATCAAAAGATTATTATTTCATTGTTCCTAATTTAAAAAATTTTTAAATAAACATACACACACATAATACACATAAATAAATAAATAAAGTTTATTATTATTATTTATTATTGTAAATTTATTATTATAAACATTAATGTTATTATAAACGTATATAATGCATAAAGATGTTTTCAGTATTTAATAAAATTATTATTAAAATAAATGTATTGAAATATTATTATAACCTAACTAATTACAAAATAAATTGAAAACAATGTTAATGTCCGGTTTGAATACAGCAAAAACAATAAACACTTGAAAAAGATCGATTAACGAGCATCAACAAATATTATTTATATATACTTAATTAATTGTTTATTTAATTACAGGACGCTTTGGTTTCATTTAACCATCATCAAATTTAACAATATCCAAATTTATCTCTACATTATGTTAAGCAATTTAATTGATACAAAATTGAAAAAAGTGACAATATGATATGTGGTTCACAAAAACATTTTGAATAAAATAAAAGTAAAAATAAAAGTCAAACATGATAAGCGTTACATAAAGTGTTGAGAATAAAATTGAAAAAATAAGTCCAAATGTAAAACATAATATAACTAAAACCAGTTAAATCATTCTTTTGACTAGCTAAATACTAAAATTTTAAACTCCGAACCAAATTACTATAAAAGATTCGTTTAAAAAATGCTATATATTAAAGAACAAAGAAATAGAATTAATTTGCAAAAAGACACTGAATTTCCTCGATAATGCGTATTATTGTTTACTTGGCTTATTAGAAGCCGAAAACATATAAGATCGTTTGCTGACTTGTTTTTTTTTTTTTTTTTTTTTATCATTATTTATTCTCAATCAAGTAAAGTACGTGGCGAAAATAATCTCTTCATCCAGTCTAACACATTTATTTTAATCTGGGACCTGATTACCAAACGTTAGTACCTCTAACATTGATTTGTATCATACATTTGTAACTTCTTTTATTTGTTTAATTTTATAACACAATTTTAGCCTCCATAATTCAAGAAAAGAGAAAAATTAAATTTTGCATTAATGACAAAGAAGGACAACTTATGACGAAATTTTATTTGGTTGACAACAGTCTTTTGGCTTTGAAACCAAAAAATTGTTTTTTGAAATGTTTCAATCTTTGTGAATTTTCTGACATAGAGGATATCAGTTTTGTCAATCTGGTTTCAGTTATATTATGTTTGGACTTATTTTCGATTTTATTCTTGATACTTTGTGTAACGTTTATTGTGTCTGACGTTTCATGTGGCTTGCTACTTTTCTTTTTATATCTTTAAAGATGTTTCTGTAGACCATATTGATGTCCTGTGACCGTATTGATGTCACCTTTTTTCAATTTTATATCGACTAAATTCTTTTATGATGTAAAAATAAATTTAAATATTGTTAAATTTTAACTAATGATGGTTAAATAAAACAAAACGTTCCAAATATAAATAAACAATTAATTTATTATATATAAATAATATCCGTTGTTGCTCGTTAATCGATCTTTTTCAAGTGTGTACTTAAGCGTATATTTAAATATATATTCAAAATAAATAAATAAAACAAAATAAATTGATAAATTAAGTAATAAAATTTTTACATATTAAACAACAATTATAAAATTAAAAGGCTAGAATTGTACTCTCCCACTTTATGTTTTCTTTTGGCATCTTATTAGTCGATCTATTGTATTCTATTTTCCTACCATAAGATATTAAAGAAAATATAAAAAAAATTTTGAAACATCGGTTAAGTGTTAGTTGAAAATTTCATTGGGAATATTGGGATTTTAACTCGTGTCCAATATGGCCGCCTCAATAAGAATTTTCCACGTCTATGTTCACACTATGCACTCAAATATGTGTAGTGTGAACACGTGGAATATCTTTATTGAGGCGGCTATAGTTAAAATTCCAATAGTTATTGTCTATTTTTACGAAGAGATGTACCGATTTACGCTGCACAGCGATTTTATCTTTCAAACCGCACTACGAGAAAAATATGAAGAAGAAAAATATAAAGTACATTAAAAATATAAAGTACATTATTAAAAATATATCTAATATTTTTAATAATGTACTTACTATTGTTTAAATTGTGCAATTTGCCAAATTGTACGAATTTTATTCTCGCTTTTCAAAAATTTGCTTTTAACAAATTTTATGTAAAAAGAAACCATAAATGTATAAAAACGAAGGGTTTTCTTTAATTATCTAAGCGGTTCATGTTTTTGTCAGTATTAATACACTGCAATGTTTAATTTCCGAGAAGTAAGGGGTGCCGCTTTAGGAAAGCTTAATAATAGAGAAAAGTGCCAGTATTGGCAACTTTCCTCTATTATTTAACGCGATGGTCCGATCGGAAATTTATTTACGTCATAAGTGACGTGAAAACCGTAAATGACGCGAAACAGTGAAAAGCACGAGTAATAAGTGGAGTAACAAGAAAAAAGACGGAAGAAAATCGAATCGGCCGGCCATGCGGTATTGGATAACGCCGCAGGCATTGTTTCGCTTCAACGATGAACAAAACGCATACGGAACTGCAGCACATGCCGACAAAGGGAAGCGCGAAACCAGCCCCGGTATAGTGAAAATACGGCGTATCGATATCGAAAATTGTTCCACTGACTGCCCCGGGCTTCCTTCATGAATGGGAGATACGGTGTTGTAAACACCGTGCTTCCATACCTTCTGAATAATACGTTGTTTATCGCTTTATCCGCGATTAGGTGCACTCAAACTTTTAAATATCGCAGCTGCAAATAGCGCGGAAAAATGAATACAGATTACGGACCATTATGAGTGCGTTCGCGATGAAACGCGGTATAAAAACCGTGTTGTGGAGGTATAATACATTTTTAATTAACGCAAAATTGCAGTCTCGCCTTTGCCAACATCGGGAGAAAGGAAAGATGTCGATGCTCAGATAAAACCCATTTAACTAAATAAAAATCAATTAACTAAATAAAAAATGAGATTTATCCCGGGGGGAAGGGGGATGGAACAACATAAATTTGCAGGCGAGATGGTATTCATTTCGGCTTCTCGCGTTACACACAAATATCGATCACGTTTCGCGCAGCCATTTTTGCTCAGTGTTCCAGTTTAAATTATGCGCACGATATTTCGCAGATGCTGAAAAGCCGGGCGTTGTACGCGACAAACGAGCGCGAAAATCCATTCGCGTGAGAACACTCTTAAGCCTTACGTGTCCCCTTCTTCGTCCTCATTAAACTCGCCTTTGTTTCTTCCCCCTTTGTTCCAGTGTTTTTAATTTTGGCACACGCACACATGCGATCACCCCTCTCTTTTTTTCTCTCTCTCTCTCTCTCTCCTTCTCTCCTTCACGAAATACATCCTGCCTCTTGCATCTTTGTTCAGTTACTTATATTCGAGTTGACGTCTTGTTTTTAAAGAGTCGCAGCTATTGCAGAAATAACAATCCCTGGAGGAGAATTTCCATATATAACTGCGCGGAAAGTAATCTGGTAAGATCTCGACAAACTTTTCCTCCTAGCTGCCACGAATAATGAGATCATTCCTTTAACTCTGTCGAAAGAACAAAAGAGCTAGTCGCGCTGTGTAATAAACAAAGCATGGTAAACTCGGCGCACTTTATAACGCGGAAACTTTCTATCAGTTCTTGCGCACGAAATACTAATGCGAATGTCCGCTTATCGTATTACCCGGCCGCTGTCATGCTCGAAACAATTTTCTTAACGTAATGTGGGTATTTATCGAATATTGATGGTAGTGTCAAATTGTCAGTCATCGGGTAAACGCGCTTGTAACTCAAGAAAATAATTGTTTCTATTGTACGATTCTCCATAACAAAGCACGTCAGTGTAAAATTATTTTGTTCTACTGTTATTATCGGATTATTATTATCGCTAGCGCAGGAATAAATTTTTACAAATGACGAAAATGGTAGAAAGCGTCTTTATTCCTCTCGTTTTGTTTGAGGCAAAGTGACAGGCAATGACTTCTTCGAGAGATGCTCTGTTTTGTCGTACCGCAAACGCGGTATACGCGAGCGCGGTCGAATAAAAATAATCGCAAACGGTTGCAAGGCGTGTTCTGCGTTCCGATACGAGACGAAACGAGACGAGACGAGACGAGACGAAACGAGACCGTCTATCTCAATGAACAAGTATTGTCAGCTTACCAAGTACGCCGAGACGAAAATTGATGGAGACGACAATAAGGCGTCCGTGTGCGGCCAGGGCGGTTCCGTCAAATGAATTTCCGGCGCCCCACGAATAGGAATCGCCATGAATAAGGAGGAGAGCCGGTAGCGAGTCCGCGATACTACCTGCAACATCAAAGAACATTCTATTACGCATTTCTCTACACAAAGTACGTGCACGCGCGAATAAATGTAACAGAAATGCAAGAGAGAATGAGTATATAAAGAGAAATACACATGAGAAACATAATCAAAGCGCATTATCGCATCGTCTAAATTACATGAGTAATCATGTCGACGTTGATTGATTGACGTTTATAATCCCTCTAATTAGAATAAGGTTGCCGATATCGCATTGGTTCCTAAATTGCGTCATCTCCCGTAGAAATTCAACCACAGTATATGTACATTTCTTTGTGGGATTATTTTGGAAACTATAAAGCAGGGTTGGGAAGGTTATTTTGTAAAAATAACTAGTTACAGTTACAGTTTTTTTCTTTCAAAAAGTAACTTGTTGTCGTTACAAAATACTGATTTTAAAAAATAACTTGTTATAGTTACAATTAATTGAAAAGTAACGAGAAGTTACTTTTTAGTTACTTTTCTATTTTTTTTCATGTAATACTATAAAGTATTGATAATTTAAACACGAGACTTACATTTCTAACATTACTCAATTATTTTATTTATATTGGAACATGGTGTCAAATTTAGAGACGTCATTGCTTGAAATTTAATGAGGAACAAAGATAAAATTACTCCTGTGTCTATTTGTATCATTTGCTGAAGAGCACCCACGTAAAGAATCTTCAATTGTGTAAACAAATTTTTTTTAATTTTTTTTATATTTTTCTTTACTAGTGATGAAAAAATTCTTTTATTACTGTTATAAAGTACTCTTCAAGCCATTTAACTTTTAATTAGAACATTTTTCTTTATCTCTTATTGTTTCGACGATATACGCTTCAAAACAAGAAAACCAATTTTCTTCAAAAGGGTGTTTTACCCCCTAAAATTAAAATTGGGCACAAACAAAAAATATTTTTGTGTTATAGATGAACTTCTTTATTTGTACACAAAGTTTTAGATTTTTTTGAATTTTTTTGGGTTGCCTAGTGTTCCTTGTAAATAAAGTTATAGTTACAGATGGAAAAAAATAACGAAGTTAAGTTACAGTTACAAAAAAAATGTAACTCTAACTGTAACTTCGTTACAAGTAACGAGTTACTTACCATCCCTGCTATAAAACATCATCATCATGTTTTATTTTACTCAACATGTTAAGAACAATAAAAATTTCGTTATTATTATTTATAGAAGAATCGTAACTTTACTGCTCGTAACTTTGTTCCACACATTTTGTAAGTTAATTGCAAAAAAAGGTAAGATAAATAACCTAGATTTTGAAAATTTGTAATAATCATAATATTATTAAAATTAGATTAATTAAGTGCAAATAATTTTGTGCTCTTATTTGTAAATTAAATAAAGTTTTACAAAATGCTTTAGTATCCTAAATAACACCATTACTTCAATCGCGATTGTATAGAGTAAACTCGAGTAGGATGGTCATAGTTTTTCGAAATGCCAAAAACGTATTTTTATTTTTGTTATTTTTTAATAATATTTGATATATCATTTCACTAAATCTTAAAGTTTGTAATACTATTGAGTTTAAAGAGAAAATACTCATTAGAAATCTAATATTGTTAAAATATTATAACATATGCATTAGCATCTTATCAAACTTTTAAGGAAAAGATGGCCATAGTATTATGGGACAATTGGCTATACACATTTTACGTTAAAAATAAATGTAACATTTTCTAAAGTGATAAATAAAACTTATAATTTTATATATTTAGTATAAACACATATATCTTAAATATACAATTATATTTAATTACATGGGAACCGTACGAAGTTCACACATGGATTTCGTGAAAAAAATATCCGCGTCAAGGTCTGCTTAAACTGAAACAAATATGACGCGTCTAATTTTTCACTATTTGAAGACAAAATTGGAGGATTAAAAGTTAGCGCGTGCGTAATAAGTCCACTGTATTGTTGACTTTTTTCATTTTGTTAGTTGAAGCACATGAGCAGAATAAGTTGCAATATATGTAAAACAAAGATTATCCGTGTTTTACATATATTACAACTTATTCTGCTCAATCAACAAAAAAGGTCAACAGTATAATAAACCTACTACGCGCGCACTGACTTTTAACCCTCCTATTTTTTCTTCAAATGGACAAGCGAGAAATTAAACGTGTCACAAATGTTTCAATTTAAGTAGACCTAAACGCAAACATTTTTTTTTCACAAAATTTGTGTGTCAACTTTGTACTGTTCCCATGTTAGTTACAATTATAATATTACAATAGTAACATAAAAATTAAAATCTGATATTGCAATAATAACATAACATTTATAATACTTTTAAAGTAAAGAAACGAAACAGATTCCTGTAATTTAGAAAAAAAACAGTCAACGAAAAAACAAAGTAGGCCATCTTGGCCGAATTGTAAGAAAAAGATGATTATAGCGTATTTAAATAAATAGTGAAAATAAAAGTGCAAATTATAAGTCACGTTACAATTTAAGTTCCTTTATTATTCATATTCGTAATGTTCATTATGGTAGCTTAACTGTAGTTTATTTGACGTTGTAGCAGCTTTTAGAGAATACACGCGAAACTTTGCAGAGAGTCAAAAGTAAAAATATTATATAATATTCAGAATAATATTATTTCGAATAGTGTACTCATATAAATTACTGTAAATATCAATTATCTTTCAGAATGACTACAAAAATACACTATTTAGCAATTATTGGAAAAATTACAGACTATGAATATCTTTCCCGTATGGCCGTAATACCCCAATTTATTTTATATAAAACCAAATATAATAATCATACAGAGCATACATTGTAACAATATTACAGTAATGTAACAAAATTATTACAATATTACTGAAAAATTATCAAAATTGTGACATTGAAATTTATATTTAGTTTACGATACTCATCTCCTATATTAATAAAGTTATGTTTAATAAATACATATATTAATAAAGTTATCAAACGCGCTTTTGTTTTAGAAGAAAGAATTGAGTAATAAAGTTTCGCTTTGTCTCAAGAAGCGGAGTATTAACCCGTGGTAAAAAACCGGTTGCCTAAATTGCACTATTTGAAGGCTTATTAGAAATTATTATTAAAAAAAATATAGCAATACATAAAATTTTGAAAAAAATAAATGTGAAAAGAGAAATGTTGTACTTTATTATGACGTAAGAAAATTAAAAATATTTCTTATAATTTCTTAATTATTAGCCTCTAATTGTAAATCAAATGTAATGCAGTTTCGGTAACCTTACCCTATTTTCGATAGTAAATTTGACTCAAATTACAATTTTCTTTAGAAAAATTGCAATCCTCTCGTTCAATCTTAATACTTTCTCTGAATGCAAAACTAATCCTGTTGTAACCTAATCAGCTGCTACAAACACGAGTAAGTCTTCTAAAAGTTAGGCGCGGCCAGATAAAAATCTCGAAATAACTGGTTAAAAAGCTGTTTTAGGTTTCTGTTGAATCTCGTGACTAAGATTAAGCTTATATGGCTTTACAAGCCTGTGTAAAATACCCATTACGAATAACATAGCATAATCACAATAACATAGCATTATAAAGATTTATTGATTAAAAATCCTATTCGGTGTTTTACGAAAAAAATTACATAATAGCATTTAACACTAGATGCAGTGGTTTATAAAAGGAATATCAATTCTGTGTAGATACTGTTCATTACTGATCATTAAAAATAGATTACATGCGCAATACCTATACGAAAAGAACAATTTTGCTGAAATATTGATCTGAAAATAATTATGCTGTGTTATGCATTAAAAAAAAATAAGTACATTGGATGTCCAAGTTGGTTGCTAGAATGTCAAAACTTTTTACAGCAGTATTATCATGCTTGAACGTTCTGTAATTACATATTTTGATTGTCCAACGTAAAATTAGTTTCCGATTTGTATCTAGCTAAATTTTTGATGAGATGTTACAGTAAAATCAAAATAAATATAAGAATATTTTTATAATGTGTATTGTTTATTAATAAACGATTAAATATTTATTAACTTTGTTTTCACATATATCACGTTTAATAAAATGCCAGTTTGGCAAATGTAGTTCTGAGTAATTCAAATGTTATAAATTATGAAGCGTTTGAGTGAAAGATCTCGATTTATACGTAAATCTTGAAAGGTGATTCTCTATAAAATCTGCATTTTACTCCCTCTTAGCAGGGTAATGCAGCTGTCTCTATCAATCGCGACGTCAAATTCCCCGTAATGCGCATCGGCGATCGAAATATAATCATCCCGGGAGCGAACTATCATGCCGAGCTAAGTGATGGCAAGGCGAGACACCTGTTGCGATCCTGATAGCGCACGCTATCGGACGACAGATAGTTAAGTAGGTGAACGAGTAGGCAAACGAGACACACACCAGCTTCTTCGTGATTCCACTGTACGTATTTTTCCATTGGGAGCTGCGAAAACCTTCTCCTACACCCGGCCGCCTGCTTGCGGGTCGTATCTCAAAACGTTTACGAGCGACTCGGCGCTTTTATTGCTTCCTCAGTATCGACTCATCTTTGTCATGCTGCTCGGAAGTTCATAAATTAAAGATCTTTTTTATGAACGCGAAGTACTGATATATCGTCGGTTTACTTACTCGCTGGGCTACTTTAAATTTACCATTGCCGCTCTCTTACATGGATGAAAAAGAATTTTCTTCTTTTAAGAAAATGCATCTTTATTTTTGAAATATTAAAATAAAATTACGTTTGTATAACAAACATATATATAGCGGAAAGAAAATGATACCTTCAAGCAAAAATATTGTTAGCATGTTTTAATAACATTATTATTAACACAATATTGTGTTCTTTAGATATTATGTAATATTAAAATATTAATACAATATTTTGTTGAAGTTTAAGATTTATCAAATTTTTTAAAAAAGATTAAATTTTATATAAACAAGATTATAATTGTTTCATACATAAGTATGTCATTTATTGCTTATATATAAAAATAATTATCAAGGAAGTTTTGGCTATACAGTATAAACTAAAAGTTATCAAAATTTAAGAACAGAAAAGCTTTTTAGATCTAGTTTTTTATATTCTTAATCAATGACAAATTTTGACCTGAATTTTGACTCAACTGCAAAGAAGAAAACAACGAATTTGGTTATGCAGCAAAAATGGTTTTTGCAGCAAAAATAAGTAGCCTATTATCCTTAATATCTTTTGAATCATTCAGTATTTGATCAAAATTACTCATACAGCACCGAAATTCTAATCAAATGTTTTTTTTATATCTAAACTTTAAAGGAAAGATGAAAGTTATAAGATATGCGTACATGTGAGGTGATGAGATGCTATGATATCTCATATAATTCGCATGAATTCTAAGAGCAACCAATAAAATTACTTCGTTAAGTCTATTTAGGCATGTTGTAAGATAGTTACTAATAGGATATCATGTTTACGGTGTTTTTATAAAAGCTAAATTTCAGTTTTGCAGATAGCAGTTTTATAGGTGTATACTCTCTACGTAATTTTGAGAATTATGTCAGATATTAATTTTTTTAATTTAGGTTAAAAGCCTTGAAAGCATGGCTTTCAAATAAAGTAATTGAATTTAATGTGTGCCGTAATGTGTGTATCAATTCGGCATATAAAGTTATATCATGTCGTGAAAGAGGTCGTGAGATGATCGTGAACCATTTGCATTACGAGCGTAAAATCGTTCTTATGACTTTATAGCCTCATAGTGGACGTTGCATAATGCTTACTAGCAGAGTAAAGAAATTATACATATACATTTTTTTAAACTTACTTTTTAAGCCAAAGAAATTATTTAAAAATATAAATTTTTTAAAAAGAAATTATATTTTATAAAATGTTCATAATATCTTATCTTGTTACTCTTATTAGTGCAAGTTTACGAAAATCTACGAAGGATGTGAGATCTATAATACAAAGAATCATTATTTAGTAATTTTTTATAATTAAAAGTGTCTTTTATGACATTAGTTGTTAGTAATTTACAACTCCTATCCTGCTATCTCACAAACGCATTCTTTTATCTCCTCTTTAGTAAATTATAAATTACGTTCGTTCTACAAACCCGATAAACTTCTACTTATAGTTGGTAGAACTCTATGGTTAACATATTTGTGTTAATAAAAATTGTGTCGCATTAGTATTTACTGACAAGGAAACACAGGGAAGTGTCCGCTTCAGATTAAAACGAGTTTTTAATATGTTGTAGTACAGATAAAAATAAGGGACACGTATTTTTTTATACGTGCTCATACGCACTTTAAGGGGCTGAAACACCCCTTTGAAGAAAATCGGTTTTTTTCTTTCAAAGCGTATGCCGTCGAAACTATAAGAGATAGAAAAAAATGTTTTAAATGAAAGTTGAATGGCTCGAAAAGTAATTTATAACAGCGAAAAAAAAATTTTTTTTAAATTTTTTTTAATACTTTCCCCCACCACTTACCTATTTTTTTTTTTACTTTTATTTTTTTTATAAGCAAAATAAAGCTTATTTTATTACGAATTCAACGGTATATGATAAAGTTACGATACAACATTCCCATTTTCCAAAAATAATTAAAAACCTCTCTATACGCACGGTACGCGCACCCGTCCGCGCGTTTGTGCGCTACGGAAGTGACTCCCTCCGATTTCGACGTACCTTTAATATGTTATACAGATTAAAATAAGGGACACGTATTTTTTACATGTGTCCTAATACACTTTTAAGGGTGAAACACCCCTTTGAAGAAAATCGGGTTTTTTCTTTCGAAGCGTGTATCGTCGAAACTATAAGAGATAAAGAAAAATGTTCTCAATGAAAGTTGAATGCATGTTTTTCTCGCATAAGATGACAAAAACATTTCGAGGACAGTCTGTGTCTAACATGAAAACGCAGACATTGAGAAAAACATTTACTACAAAATAAAACGACACTACACTAAAGAATAACAACAATTACGGTATTGTAAGACATTAATTTCTTGTTTAGAAAATAATATGTAATTAATATAAGTTAAACATTTATTTACTGGTCTACATGATTCGACTAGAATATTTGTTCTCTTCAACATTTTATAAATAAGGAGACTTGGATTACAAAAAATTATTACTCACACATTCCATACCTTCACTATCTAACGCCAGCTCATCAACTAACAACAAGAGAACTAACATAAAACTAATTAAAAAATTAGTTAGAAATTTCATCTTTTATACTGCGTTTATACAATTCAATTAATGTGTTTATTAAATTCGATTAGTGTAGAAATATGCATAACCACGCTACTGGTGCGTGCACTTAGGGTCATTTCCTATCTTGAAATAGAATGTTTACGTCTCGACAGTATTGACATGTATAGATTCAAGAGTTACGTATGTAAGGAAATGACCCAAAGTGCACGCGCCAGTAGCGTAGTTATGCATATTTCTACACTAATCGAATTTAATAAACACATTAATTGAATTGTATAAATGCAGTATAAAAGATGAAATTTCTAACTAATTTTTTAATTAGTTTTATGTTAGTTCTCTTGTTGTTAGTTGATAAACTGGCGTTAGATAGTGAAGGTATTGAATGTGTGAGTAATAATTTTTTGTAATCCAAGTCTCCTTATCTGTAAAATGTTGAAGAAAACAACTATTCTAGTCGAATCATGTAGACCAGTAAATAAATGTTTAACTTATATTAATTACATATTATTTTCTAAACAAGAAATTAATGTCTTACAACACCGTAATTCTTTAGTGTAGTGTCGTTTTATTTTGTAGTAAATGTTTTTCTCAATGTCTGCGTTTTCATGTTAGACACAGACTGTCCTCAAAATGTTTTTGTCATCTTATGCGAGAAAAACATGCATTCAACTTTCATTGAAAACATTTTTCTTTATCTCTTATACAATTCAATTAATGTGTTTATTAAATTAGATTAGTGTAGAAATATGCATAACCACGCTACTGGTGCATGCACTTAGGGTCATTTCCTATCTTGAAATAGAATGTTTACGTCTCGGCAGTATTGACATGTATAGATTCAAGAGTTACGTATGTAAGGAAATGACCCAAAGTGCACGCGCCAGTATTGTGTTTCGACGATACACACTTCGAAAGAAAAAACCCGATTTTCTTCAAAGGGGTGTTTCACCCTTAAAAGTGTATTAGGACACGTGTAAAAAATACGTGTCCTTTATTTTAATCTGTATAACATATTAAAGGCACGTCGAAATCGGAGGGAGTCACTTCCGTAGCGCACGAACGCGCGGACGGGTGCGCGTACCGTGCGTATAGAGAGGTTTTTAATTATTTTTGAAAAATGGGAATGTTGTATCGTAACTTTATCATATACCGTTGAATTTGTAATAAAATAAGCTTTATTTTGCTTATAAAAAAAATAAAAATTTTGAAAAAAAATAGGTAAATGGTGGGGGAAAATATTTAAAAAAAATTTTTTTTTTATTTTTTTCCGCTGTTATAAATTACTCTTCGAGCCATTCAATTTTCATTTAAAACATTTTTTTCTATCTCTTATAGTTTCGACGGCATACGCTTCGGAAGAAAAAAATCGATTTTCTTCAAAGGGGTGTTTCACCCCCTTAAAGTGCGTATGGGCACGTATAAAAAAATACGTGTCCCTTATTTTTATCTGTACTACAACATATTAAAAACTCGTTTTAATCTGAGGCGGACACTTTCCTGTGTTTCCTTGTGAGTTATTTTAAGAGACAAATTCCACTATCCTCTCTCTACTTTTTCACATTTTAAACTAATTCCCTCTATTTTATTTTTAAGTCAAAGCTTACGTTTTCTAGAAAGTCGTGAGTAAATTCGTTGCAAATTAAAATTCTTATGACTAAAATAAATTCTTACAACTTAAATTTTTTTGATTGTTTCAATGAATTAACCCCGAATTTTTTAATAAATCTTCAGACATACTTATATAAGAACAATCTATAATTTTTTTTATAAATTCTTTATGAATTTTAAAAATAAATGCTAAACATCCTTAAAAAATATACTATTTTTAATTTAATAGTAACATTTGATACTATTTATTTTCTGTACAGTTTATTTAGAAATAACACCAAGTCTCAGTGTTTTATTCCAAATCGTGCCACAATTGTATATTAATAAATTAATTTTAGTTAGAAATTTTCAAAGAAAATTTAATATCTTGCAAGCTTTTTAGATAAATAAAAATAATTTTCCATTTATCGTTCAAGAAGATTATTCCGGCTTAAATATTATGCTCTCCTGTAACGTTTATAGGATCGCTAGATTTATTTTATATATTCCATATTTATTTGTGTATTGTAAAACTTTCAAGAAAACTGTTTACACCATCTTTTATATCTTTTTCAGAAAACGATTGTAGCAGGAGTATAATCTTCCATCACAAGCGATGGGTGAAATTCCGGCTCCGCACGTAGCGTCTGGGCCTCTATACATACGTTTCAACTCAGTGTATAACCCGATTATGTAACATGTCGAGAAAGAGGAGAAGAGGTACGTACGGGGGACCAATAAATTCATAAGCAAGTTAGCAGAGATTCGGAAATGAGGAAGCTTTTTGAACGACCTGGCATATATCAAATACTAAAGTTTGCTCCAAATGCGAAAAGGTCGTTATCTCAAAGTCTTAACGAGAAATTGTGAAGTCGTTATCGTAAACCAGCAGCAATTTTGAGACATTCCGACGCGTCCTTGTACAATATAAAAATAAAGATTGCTATACATATATGCATATACATACACATACTTTGCATGTAAGATGACACATAGCAAAAATATTCTTTCCGTAGAGTAAATAACTCAATTTTACTGACAGTGTTCCAAATATTAAGAATTCAATCTAAAATATTTATTAAAATATATGAATTATATTATTACACAGATGTATTTAATTTTACTTCAATTGTTGAAAAGTCTACTTAATGTTATAACATTTTATTAAAAATAAAACTTTAATATTCTAATTTAAAAAAGCATTTAAGATCGGATTTTTATTATTTGGGTCACTTTAGCAATTGAGTCGTTTAACCGAGATTTCAATTTCCACTTTCTTAACTGTAATTTTATGGAAAATTGAACTGTAAGAATGCTCCGATTTATTTAAACAGACACACACTATTCTACAATTTTCTCTTTGAATAGTTTTAATTACGCACAATTAAAAACCTTCGTACAGTCGGACAGTCAATTAAAGTCTCCATCGGTTCCGCCAGATTCTATTCGACTGAACAGCCACTACAGATAGCGATCGATCTTTGGACCGCGGTTTTAAGTGCGAACAGAGTAAAGCTCCTAAAGATCCTAAGGCGCCTGGTGTCCCAGAAATGATAATTGAGCGCCTATAGAGACGTAGAGGCAATCAAAAGGAACAAAAAAGTCTTTTACTATTTTGTAATATTCACTAGAATTATTGAGTTATAAAATAAAACGTCTGAGCCAATGTGCGGTGATGCCGGGCCGTAAGACGGCCCATCACACATAGTCTGTGATATCAGTGGTGAAGGGAAGGTGACACGTCGCTGTCTGAATGGCACGGCGGCGCGACGCACGACGCGCGATGAGCGACGCGCGATGAGCGACGCGCGACAGTCTGTATTCGCCGCACTGCGCGTTACATTGCAAATTTAAATATATTATTTTAACTACAGCTTTTTCTTACACATTTCTTATACCGTTATAAATCACATTATTCATCCCGTAAACGGAAATTAATTAAAATGGATTGACAATTTCTGATACATTTTGATTCCAAATTCATGATAAGCAAGCGGAAAGGCAAAACGTTTATTATAACATTTATCATACGTTTCGTATAGCGTTCTGATTAATTATGTTGTTTAATATATTTAATTGTATTAAGATGTATTTAATCGTACTATCCAGCAAACAGAAATAGATTGAAATAAATTCGTATGTTTATTGCCAAATCCAAATTCTAAATTTTTTCTATCCATTTCGATCCAATTAAAATTTAAGAATCTACTTTAATTTGTAAAGTGGGATTGTATCTATGGGATTCCTACACTGTCAATCCAAAAAAGATTACGCTGTTCACATCAATACATTGTAATACATCAAACGGGATTGAAACGGAGTGATTTCTATTCTTTCAATTCAGAAAAAGTTACACGGTCCACACAATTTATTTTAATCCCTGACATAAAATCAAAACGACATAATTGCTATTTTTTTAATCAAAAAATGAGGTTTGAGTGTCTCACATCTATTTTTGTTCATAAAACAAGATTTTTAAAAAATTGAGTTTTATTTCTCTTAATCAATAAAAAATTTTTCTGGTCATAAATTCATTTTTTAATACGTCATTGAAACGAAATTATTCTTATTCCAACAATATATAAATTTAAAATAAATGTATATTAATGTACATTTTATTGTTATTTACAAGGTTATAAGGAAAACTGTATTACACTGTATTAAGATTATTGTATTAAAAACTACAATTTAAACATTTGTTGACGTTTTTTTTAAATAAAAATGCAGTTTAATTACGCAAATTATGCAAAATATACAAAATATTAATTAAATTTTGACCACTAACATGTATTTCATTCATTTATCCAGGAATTAATTTATTTTATTAAAGAAAATTAACGTAATTACAAAAAAAGGTTAACATACAAATACCTACATCTATGAACAAGAATCACGTTCTATTCCTGTATGTAAATAAAAAATGATTTTATTACATTCAATCCTTCTCTATCTTTATGCATGGACCAAAAATTTGAAATTAAAATCCATTAAAAATTGTTATAGAAATTTATTTTAATTAATTTCTGTTTGCGGAGTGAATAATGTGATTTATATTGGTATAAGAAATGTGTAAGAAAAAACTTTAGCTAAAGCACATTTAATTTTGCAATGTACGCGAATTCAGATTGTCGCGTCGCGTCACCTTCCTCTCACCGCGTGCTACCGCCACGGAGCTAGGCGCGGTGGGCCGTCCTACTGCGCGATGTCATCGCACATTGGCTCAGACGTTTTATTTTATAACTTAATAATTATAGCGATTATTGCAAAATGGTATAAGACTTTTTTGTTCTTTCTGATCGCCTCTATGATCCCAAAACGGCTCATTCCTCATTTCAGGGACATCCTGTATACGTTGGCACTTTCCGAAGTCCTCTTCATTATCGTGTCTCCTCTTGAGATTAATGTCGCAGCGGTCAGACAAGTGGAACGTCGATCCGATACGAAGCCACCTCACTCCCGCGGTGCTTGCAGGTTCTCACACGTGAATCAAATAATCGACTGCAATGCACTACGGAATTGAGGATGCAACGCATCCTTACACTTGCATTCCTTTACAGTAATCTCTCTTTCTCTCTCTGTTTCTCGCTCTATTCAAGGAAAACTCTTTTCGCTTTATCTTGTCCTTCCAATATCTTGGATCCCTTCGGCCCCGCTTCATTTCTTCTCGTATGCAGCATCGACTCCGCCATTGTGCCGCCGAGGCACCCTGGTTTCTCATCATTTCCCAGATAAAAGTGCGCTTTATTCTTTCATTCTTCTTCATAGCGACGGATTCCTCACGCGAGGCACGCGAAAATACGCACAAAGCCGGGGGGATGCTCGCTGCTCGATCGAGGATACGACAGCCGGATGAATTCTCGTGCGACGTCCCTGTTCACCGTCCGTGTGCGTCCCGAATATTATTTTCACCGTGATCCGCATTCACCAACACTCGAAACGTTTCTCTGTGCGTCGAAGTATATTGCCGTGATGTATTGTATTAAATCTACCTATATAAAATTTTTCCGCGAGTGATCGCGTCACAAAAAATAACATTCGTTTGTGTGAGAGACTGACATAAATGAAAGATGATCGGTATATACAAAATGTAACCAAATTTAATAGTAAAGAAGGAAATATCGGACATTCGAAATGAAAATACATGTACAAAAAATTATTAAAATGTTAAATAATAAATAAAAAAGTATCCGTTACTCGTTTTTATTATTATTATTATTACATTTATACCATTTGTATAAATATAACAATAACGAAGTAAATTATTCATTATTTCTGCATTTTTAAATTTACATTTTTAAATCTACGCAACAGATGTACAGTAATTTTATTTTTCATCGCAATTACTTTAAATAAAATTCTCAATAAATTAATAAAATTTACAATTTCACGTTTTTAAATTAATCATAGTCAATTTTCTGTTTGCGATATATCTAGGGATAATATTGTTTTATAATTACAATAAATAAAATTATCACATTAAATATCTATATATAAAACTTATAATCGCAAAATTGTTTAAATCGATCGCTGATTACAGTTATTTTTCTATTAGAAATATATGGATAATATTTTATTTTTATACTACAGTTGAATTGGTCATTTGAGAAATCTCGTAAGTCAATTTTTGTCGAAATTAAGACATTAGGGAATTCTGAATCAGAGGACGTAGATATACAATTTCCCTTAAAAGCTACATTAGTCACGCATTTCTTTCTTAAATATCAAATCTACAAAACTGTTATTCACATGAGAACTTCATAACTCCGATAGTTACGAGCGACAATTTATGCTGTAGAAGTCAGAAAAAATAAGCGCAAGAGAGTAATTTACATGCAACTATTCCGTTGCGTGTCTTTATGTCATATTAGTATTGTATTCTATGATATTAGTTTTTTATTAAAGAAAAGGAGAAAGTTGTGGAATACCATCTTGTTTTTTGACAATAACTCACAATCAGTAAATATTAACGCAACATAATTTTAACCAAGTTTATTAGCCATAGAGTTCTACCACCCTTTAAGTAAAAGTTCATCGGGCAAATAGAATGAATGTAATTTACAATTTACTGGAGAGAGAAAAAAAGGGGGATCGTGAAATACAACCAATTCATAAAAGGCACTTTTATTTAAAAAAAAAAAACATAATTTAATGATCTTTCGTAGATTTTACACACAAATAAGTGCCATAAAAGGTTGTACAAACATTTCACAAAATATATTTGATAAAATAAAAATTTATACTTAATCTTTTTGGCTTAAATTTTTTTGTAAATAAAACTTAAAACTTATTAAAATAATTTCTTTACTTCTAATAAACATTATACAACGTCTTCAATGAGATTGTAAAATTGCAAGAGCGACGCAACGTTTATGATGCACATGGCGGATGCATATGCAACCACAGCACTCATACAATAACATGGCTTTATTTGTCGAATTCATACACACGTTACGGCGCACATTTAAATTCAATATTATTTAAAATTAACATTCAAGGCTTTCAAGTTAAACTAAAATTAAAAAGTTAATAAGTATATAACTTTTCAAAATTAGAGAGTATACATCTGCAAAAATTTCTGCTACTTACAAATCTGACATTCAGTTTTTATAAAAACACAGCAAACACTAATAACTAACAACCATCTTACAATGTCTAAGACTGTCTACAGACTATAATTTAACAGTTGCTCTTAGAATTAAACGTAAATACGAGATATCACGATATTTCACTACTCTAAGTATATTTCACGACCGCCTTCCTCTGTAAATATTAACGAATGAATTGAATCGATTTGTCAACGTAGTAAGTAGCGCAATCATATGTATTATACTAATACATTCATTAGGTTACGACCTACGTAAAATAATTATTATACGGAGTGTAAAAGACTTAGCGGTTATTTCGTGATATATAAGTGATATACATGTATAAGTATAGAGGGATAGTGAAAAGACTCTCTCACACAGAACAAAATATCTACTCAATACTCACATATCTACACGATGTCCATATTTATTATGGATAACTAGTAAGCTTTTAATATAAAATATCTGTAGCTTTCAACGACGTTATCTAATAAATATTGATATGATATCGCCACATCTATGTTCATGAAACAATTTTCAATCCATTAAATATTGTCATTCATACATCCATGCCCATCAAATAGTTATTAAAGATATCCAATAGATATCAACGTGTATATATATCCATGTCTGTTAAATAACTATTAAAGATGTCCATGAGATCTCCACGTTATCCACGTTCACCAAGTAACTACCAAAAATATCCTTTAGATATTTATATGTTATCTGCATATTTGTGGTCACCAAAAAAAGCTTCAGAAGAAAAAAATTATTTTCATTATTATCACATATTATTACTAATGTGTTCCTTCCGATGAAATGCGCGCGCATAGATTATTCCAGCGGATATCGATCCAGTGAGCAAATCAAGCCGATAAGAGTTACTGCAAGACTCGTCCAATCATTGACGGGCAATGTACATGCATGCCACCCATCCCCTCGACATGCTGCAAATATAACAACACTGGAAACTTTCCCGTATATCGCGCATCTTCAGTGCAGCATTACTGTCTCTCCCACTGTTTAATCGTGTCGTGTTCTTTCTTCCGTCTGTCACGAGTTGTTTTCCCCCCAGGTATTGTCTTTTCTCTAATCTTTCTGACTCTTTCATTACAATGTAAATATATTTAGCACTTTGCGATAACGTTGACTAATTGTTGTGCAATATATTTAAATGTAACTTTAGTGTAACTGATTTTTATTTAACATATTCCGTGCTCTATGTTGGACTTTCCGTTTAGGCCATTTAATACAATACGCTTATGCATAAATGTTACAAAGCGTATGTTAAGCAAAATTTTTTAATTATTTTTATTGCTGCAGTTGTAAGAACTAGAAAATTTCTTATTTCTCCAAAAGTTAGACTCTTGACTTGTGGGATTTAAAACGACAAATTCAATTATGTTAAGCAAAAAATCCCGTATTAAATAAATAAAACTTATATTCGCACGTATAAAATAAATTGCAGATCGTGACTGTTTCCCTATTCGCCGTATATTTGTGAATGATATTGTAAGCATTCGGAATGAAGCATCGTCCAAAGTTATGAGCCGCTGTCGCCGTTGCGTAATAAACAAATGTAGGATATAACCATAAAAGTAATTTTGCGACAATGACCCAAGACGAAAGAGCTCTCAAATCTCTCAGATAAATGCAATATCGCTAAAATAAGCATGAATATTATGTGATATATGATGTATTACGCATTTCCCCATGTGCAATCTACGTATTACTTCGTGTGATCCCGTATTTCATCTGACACGAAGCTTCTACTCCACTTATTATTTACATTTTTGACATTTAATTCAAATGCAAGCTCGAAGGCTTGAGGCCGTCAACAATAGAGAATCATCGGTTTCTTCATTTATTTCGTACTAACAAAGGAAACTCCAGATATGTATCTCGCGGAGATTTTGAAAAGTTTGATATTAAGATATAGAGTTTAATATCGTAAAAATAGTACGTTCAGATGCCAATGAATCAAAGCGTTAATTGGAGTTACAAGATTTTTAAATTTGGAATAACTGCATACGTGACAGATATCACAGCCGTTTCTCGCAGTTTTTATAAAACAGTAATCTATTTAAGAAATAATTTAATGTATTTTGATTTTTTTAAATTTTTAAAATAATTTGTTTTATTCCTTTTAAATGAACAAATTTGAAATAAATTTAAAACAATATACATTCAATTTTACAAAATCATGAAACAAATTAAGAAAACAAAAAAAAAATATATCAGGCGGTCTCGAACAACAAAGAAGAAAAGCCTTATAATCCCAATCCTTTGATCTATTGGCATCTGAATGCTACTTTTACAACATTTAATCTTCTATACCTTAATATCAAACTTTCCAAAATTCGCGAGATATCTCGATCTTCTCTTGTAAGTTACTCTACAAGCAGAATTATTAAAATAACGTTGAAAATTCGTAATCTTGAACACTATTGTGCGATAGGGATCAAGAAACGTTCCGCTCGCCTTTAAATTCCGCAAAGATATTACAGTCGCTTTTCAATAACGCTCTCCAATCGCGGGCGCGCCCACTGAAGGAGTTCAAACTCTGAATTTTCCGCGACGATATCCAGAGATGGAAGATCGAAAACTAAGCTGCTTACGAGCGAGTAGTGACGATAGTGGTGCTGGGGATAGTGGTGATGCTGCTACTACTTGCATTTTCCCCCTCTCCCCAACCCCTCTCCTTCTCTCACGCGTCATCGGTGAGAGACAAATACGAGAAAAAGCGCTCGTTTCTGTAAAAAGTCGCAAGAGGATTCAACGCGATAGCGAAGGAAGCAACGACGAAGGCTCGTTCTCTTTAATCCGGCTGAAACGTCGGGTAGTTACGGCTTTTTATTCGACAGCATAATAGCGCGACCCCTCTGCGAGAGATCCTATAGAATAGAACGCAAAAACCGGAAAAAATCACGATGGCGGATCTCGCGCCGCCGCGTATCGCGGATCCGCGATGCATCCCATGCGTGCGCTATCTCCGCCCGATCGCACCTTACGGAAATCACGGATCGCCTTCGCGCCATTTCGCTTTTAATTAATCCACCCGTTATCTCGGGCGGAGCATTTATTTATTTTTTTCTTCTTCCCGAGATAGATTTATGTCCCTCTTATTAATGTGCGCGGCGCAACGGCGGCGGTGAATCTTTCCTCGTGAAAGAAATTTTCTTCGGTGTGTACGCGATACATTCGTAAGCGAAAATTGAAATAAGACGTATTTGTCTTGTGGAGAGACCGCAGCAAAGCCAAATTGTTCAAGAACCAAACTGGGTCAGACTTCTACACACACACACACACACACACACACACACACACGCACACACACACACACACGCACACACACACACAATCAGGAATATTACAGAATTCAACAAATCCGACCGAATCCCTATCTGAAAATTTATCGCGGGATGCATTCTCGCTGTTGATCTCCATATCTATGATCCGTATATTGGTTCGCGTTTACACTTCATCTGAAAGTCTCCCTCTCTCTGCTTTGCTGTATTCGCAATCAGAAAAGCGTCTCCGCGAGTCGATCGATCCGCTCTTTTGTTACGGACACCCGCCACCGCTCTATCCCCACGCTAACAGCTGAGAGAAAGAGAGATGGTAGGGGAAAAGGGATAAAAGGGGTAAAAAGGTGGGAGTATGGAGAAGTGGAGTTTTCTTGCAGAGAAGACCAGCATCGCAACAGCGCGAAATCGCGACCACTAAAGCCGCTGCGCCGAGCTCTCTCTCTCTCTCTTTCTCTCTCTCTCTCTCTCTCTCACCCTCTCTCTTTCTCTTCCGGCCTCCCTCGATCGACACATGCCTCATTGAAATTAGCTCCAACAACGCCGGAAATCATCGTCAGCAAAACGAATCACTTGCAGTAATCCTTTTGCGCTTCAATATTTCAGCCGTGTCAGATAAATATCCGAAGGAACGGGACGGGAGAGCGGGATGAAAGATATACGGGTAAGCAACGATCAAGATATCACGTAGTATCGCGCATGGATCATTCATGAGACAACGTTATATCAGGCAGGTTCAAAGGTCTCTCATTCTCTTTCTCTTTCTTCTTGTCTATATTTTTCACCGGCAAGAAGTAGCTTAAGCAAGCAATTAAGGTCAGCACGTCTCTCTCGACGCTGAAAAGTTCATTCAAATTCTAAATGCGGGCGATAACATTTGAGTTTCTTACGACGCGCGATACGAGCGAAGGTAATAATTTCTAGATGGATAATTCTACTTTCACGAGAGCTCCTTACGTCTTCCTGCTTGAACTTTCGGCCGAATTACCGAATGTCGCTGTGCACAATACAGGCATATGTACGTACGTGGCTTCGCATCCAGCGGGAGACGCAGAGCGGATTGTGTTCTAGATACTAGTGATGGGCTAAATAGTTATAACGTAAGACCGTTAAGTTCTAAATAACAGTTATAACGGTTAAGACCATCATACACGAAATGCATAATACAGCACAACGTAAGACCGCTGGACCAGTAAGAATCTAGTATAAAGTCGCTATATTGATTTACATAAGATGTTCATTGATCCGGACAGTTCATGCTACGCGTATACAGCTTATGCCATTTTATGATCTTAACCCTTTCCCTATCCTGAGTATTTCGTATCCAACCGATTCTTGTTCGTACAAGTTTAATATGGATTACTAAATTATATACATTTTATTATTTTCTAAATTGAAGTTTTAATATTTGTTTTAGAAAACTAAAATATTCGCAAATTTTTAGAAAATTTGTAAATCGTTTTAAATGGGTGAAAAATGAACAGACTCGAGATACCCAGGGTGGTAGGGATGAAGCACCGTTTTGAGCACGGTAAGGGTTAATAATTCTAAAAAAAGAACGGAAAGAACAATTTTATTGTAGCATTTTAAAATTTACATAAATACAGATCAGAAAATAATTTTATGTTGAGTGCCACGATTAAAATAATTGTGTAGAACGTTCAAACATGATAATGTTGCTGCAAACAATTTTGACGTTTTAGCGACCAAGTTAAACGTCCGAACAATTTTTTAAGTGGTTCAACATAAATATTTTTAGATCCGTGTTTCAACAAAATTGTTCTTTTCGTGCAGCTATTAATAGAAATAGCACCCATTACTGCTAGATACCGAACGTTCTTTCGAATTTGCCGAACGCTGGATTTCTGCCTTACTCAATGAACAAATAAAAGCAAATTAATATAACTTACATTTTCAAATAAAAAGACTCATATTTTAATTAAATCTGTATAAAAATTACATCTAAAACATATCAATTAATTGACAATGCATTACTCGTATTTTAAAGTATTGAATTTTTCTTAAACAGTTGTTTTACTGATGTTTGTTCAACGATGAGTGCAGTGAGACTTTAATTTTAACAGAAATAAAAGCGTCATTCGCAAAACTTGACGAATTTTGGTCTTGATAGTCGCGCGTCTATCGAAAGAAGGAAGTTCACGGGCTATCGCGTACATACGCGTCTACCTGTCGCACGGAATTATACGCGCGCGATGTCATTGTCACGTGTCATAACGCGTCGACGCTAGATTCCCGAACGCTTCGATAATCAGATTATCGCGCGGAATGAAATTGCTCCTCTCTCTTGCCTCCCCCCTCTGCCCCCCGCGTGGTTGGCGACGCGTTTTCGACGAAGTTGGGCAATCTCCCTAAAATTGGACGGCGCAATGTATCGAAACAGAGTCTCGCGAAAATATCACCAAACTTTACATCAAAAGATACATTCCGAAAAGTTCGGCTTATGTTTCTGTGACAAATTTTATGTCCGACAATGAACCGTATGGCGCATGGAGCAAAATTTTCCAAATAGTGCATCACAGGAACTTTACGTGTTTTTCACGTATTTTTCACGAGAAATTTGTTTAGGATTTAAAACATGGTCCTTTTTTATCTCAAACAGAAAATATGTCCAACAAAACACGTCCGAAATATTGTTAAAAGTTTTTTCAATCATTGTTTTTCGGTAAATAAAGAAGAAAATGTGCTGCAGTATTGATTAAAATGTTTTTACGTTTATTTCTTTATCTCTTAATTTATAATATTTATACTATTTTTTAATCGTAAGACTTTATTGATAATCGTTCTTTTAGAGAACTGCAAAGAAGTTTTATTTTCTACAAAGTAGAGGAAAGAGAAGAGTAATTAAAATGTCGATGTTAAAGTTTGTCGATTTTTCCTAATTTTTGTAATGATGTAAAAATAACAATTTATTTTTCTCAGATTCACTAAAGCATTGTTTATCATTTGTGAAAATTAAAAGCTGTTAAATAAATTCAAATTTTTTTTAATTAAAAGTTTTGAAGGATATATCAATTTCGTCATTTTGCCTCCATATGCGGGTAAGATGACTTTTAAAATAGTGGATAAGATGACAAATGATCAAATAAAGTTAAAAATGTACTCTTTAAACATAAAAAAAATTTATTATAATACAGTAAACTAATATTATTTTGATATTACAATGTAGTTAAAGAAAAATGTAAATGAAAGAAAATATAGTTATGTGATTTACAAAAATAAAATTATGAAAATTGGGGATATACATTGCAATATATATTAAAATTAAAATTGCATTATGTATAGTCAGAATGCTGTTAAGACTAAAACAACTAATACACAAATTCATCATTTTATCCATGCATGACGTTGGTCAACTTAGCCACAGTCGTTGTAATATAATAGTGATAAAAGAATGATAAAAATTAAAAATTTTTTTTAATTAAAAAACATTATTTTTTACAAAAATTTTGTTACAAGTATCTCTAAGTCATTCAACTTTCATTGAGAACATTTTTTCCTATTTCTTATAATTTCAACGATATTCGCTTCGAAAGAAAAATCTCGATTTTCTTCGAAAGGGTGTTTCACCCTCTAAAAGTGGAAGCACGTATAAAAAAATACGTGTCTCTTATTTTTATCCATAAATACTACAATATATTAAAGACTTGTCAAAATCGGAGGACGACTCTTATCCGCACCTTTCCATGTTAGAAAAATTAACAATTCGTCATCTTACCCTCATTCCTCTACAAGAACAATCAAGAGCAGCGATATAATTTTATAATTCGTAATATACTATTTTATCATATTATCCCTCACGTAACGTGTACAAAACAATGCCGCGTGTAATAAAATTTATTTACCACAAAGAAATAAGTCCTTCCTAAAACAACGATTAAGCACAAAACGCTTAAAAAAAGAAAACTTTCTTCTACCATGCAACCATTTTTTCTCCAGTGGAGTTATTCTTTTAATTAGCGTCTCTGACTTACCGTGAGGAGCTTTGGGCACATAGAGGTTCAGATACAGACAGTCTTCGCTCTGATTGGCCAATGCGGGCACCAGTCTCTTGAGGTAGGCCTGCCTCTGTCGCGGTAGGCTCTCGTCCGGTGCCGGCGGTCGCTGCGGGCAGGCCGGCGGCATGGTGTCGGCGAGCTTGATGCCGCGCCAGGGTGTCGGGGTGACCGGCGGCATGTAGCGCAACGCACCGAGCGGCGGCGTCGCGTACGGCACACCGTAATAAGTCTCAACTGCCGTCGACGATCTGGCCTCGATGCCGCGCAGTATGCCGTATCGCGTCTTGACCGTTCTGATGCAATACTTTTGAGTGCCGGCCAGCGCCTCGGTACCTGCCAGACAGCACTGAGCACAGAGAAGCGCCAGCAGGAAGACGCTCTTGACGATACCGCCGTCGAGCGTGGGAACTCTTCGGAGGATCCCTTTACTCGCGATAACCTTCGCACTTCGTCGTCGCCTTTCCCGTTTATCTCCTCCTTCGTCGTCACTCCCCTCGTCGTATTCACCACCCCCCTTCCGCTTTCGCCGTTCCCAGCATCGTCCACCGGAAATCCCGCTTGTCTGGCGATTTCCCAACTTCCCAGAAACCTCACGACACGCTTCATCCGAGGAAACATCTTGTCCCCGGCAAAAAATCTCGTGCCGCGTTCGATACGATACGATAATATCGAGCCGCGAGGGACTGTGCTGTGCTCGGTGGACATGTTTAACTGACGATCGCCAGTCGCCGCCGGTGAGTAGGACGGTGTCGAGAGGCGAGAGGTCTTTCCTCTTCCTCTTCCTCGGCAAAGAGGAGGAGGACGTCCGCATCGCGTCACGCCGCCGCGGACTGGCCCCTGCGGGCCCCGCATCTGTGGGGCCCTCCTGCCGATGGATGACCCCTTTCCTCTTCCGCTTCCGATTTCCGCTTTCCTTTTCCGTTTATCGTCGTTGCCGACGCCGCCTTCGCGCCTGCCCTCCTTCGCCCCTCCGTCCTCGCCGTCGGCAATTTTTTGCGCTCGCCCTCTTGCGCCCCTTTCCGCACTACCGACGCCACCACTCTTATCCCGTCCTCGCCGCCGTCCACCCACTCCCACAGCTTCCGGTACGGCTTGCCGCCACCTCCAGTCCCGCACCCTCCAAGCGGCTTTCGCTCCCCGTCCGCCGTCTCGAATTCAGAATAACGACTCGGTACTACTATCGTGCTGTTGCTGCTGCTGCTGCTGCTGCTGCTGCTGCTGCTGCTGCTGCTTCTGCTGATCGGTCCCGAACAAACTCTCACTTCCATTCTCAGGTGCATACGTTGCCCGCGTTGACGCTGAGCAGCCAATCTGGCGACTGATCGTCGTTATCGCGCGGTGGTACGCGCGTATACACGACGCCCCGGTGACGATCGACGAGCTCGAATCGTCGGCAGTGAATGATCCTGATGGAATCATCGGCGTCCCAGAGTACGATGGTTCGATGCACCGCCCTTGGAGTCGCCGACTCGCGCGGAACCCTCAACGTCCTCCTAGCGCGCGTTACGACTCGTCTCTCGGGATAGGAAATTAATCAATTCCAGTTCGACGACTATTGTTCGATCCTTGAGCCTCCGTTTCTCGGTCTCTCGCAGGAAACCGCCTGCCCCTTTCTCCACCGCCGCGCGCCGCAACACGCTGCAACAACGCAACGCAAAAGGTGCTTTGTTAACGCGACTTCACTCTGAAAATTAATTTTCACGTCAGGTCCGACTAACTCGATGGTAGTCACGCGAGTAAAATAAATTTATAAACTTGAGAAAGACCTCCGTCGCGCGCGTGTATGTACAATTCAAAACTCTATACGAAACCTCGAGCAGACAGATGTTGTTGCTCGTGCCCGAGAACAAATGGCGCGAAAATTGCCACTGCCTGCCCAGTGAACCGGAAAAATGTATGCTCGATATATTTTCGAGGGGACAATCGTGTGTAAAGCATATGTACCCCCAATGACTCCTTTCCCACCCCTGTCCTAATCCCGCGGCACAGTTCAGCAATCTTCAAGGTTCTTTCATCCGCAATATCTTTTTTTTATAATTATTTATTCTTATTTTATTCTGTATTATTCTGCATTAAAAATGTGCTTGCTTCTCGCGTATGTATCATCTAGCAAACAAATCTGCATGTAGTAAACGGAACATCCGATTCTGTTCAGTTTAGCGATGATTAGTTATTAACGCTACATAATTTGAAAAACTGTTCTCTTTTTTTTCTATTTGTTGCAAAATGACGTGAAATAAAGTACATATATTTTGCCCTCCGCAATCCGCGATAATATATATTTCCATATATTATTCCGGTGAAAACTGACCCCATTGTGGTAATAGCGCAAATTTGACCGTTCCGATTGCGTGTTAATATGCAGATGTATGCATCGACCCTTTGGATCAAATTTTCGGGAATTCAGCGACGCCGGACTTGAAATTTACGTTCGCTAAATCAGTAATTAATATACATTGCCGGAACCGTAATGAAAAATCGCATCGAACGGCCAGTCATCGGACAAAGTCTAATTAATTGCAATGACGATGTAGATTTGATTCGAATGAGCTGCTCAAGCTGCTCGAATAACGCGAAATCCGATAGCATTCAACTGTGGCTATGCGAGAATTTCCAATTTCCAACTTGAGGTAAACTATACTCCCTGGCCCTTGGTGCATTCGGCGCTACGGCGCGGGTGCTTCAGCAGCATTTCAACCCCTGTCCGAGGGGAGAAGCTAGTCTCTGCGTTTAAATTATCACGAAGTTTTAGTTACGCTCCGTAATAATGTCGTTTTTTTCTTTTCGAACGCGTGAAGGCGACGTAGCGGGTTATTTTACGCGGCGAAACGACTATTATAGTCGTCTCGTACTTCGTCGAGCGTGCAATTGTTAAGACAAGTCATATAAGCGTTAGACATTTTCTTGCACGTGCTACTTCCACCTCTTAAAACTTCCAGTGAACGCGCCGAAGTAAGAAGCGTTACTTTCTCGCGACGATGACGAATAAGCGTTGCTATAATTGCGAAAAGCAAACACGAGAGATAAACTTAGCAAAAATTAAAATTGAGAATCTTAATTATCCTTAATGTCTCTTGCCCGGATGTTCGTTTAGCCTTTCATCGGTTTAAAGAAAGAAGGTTTAGAGAAATCCTTTCATCAAAGGGATTAATATAAATCGTCAAACTGCCGTAATGTTTTTCACGTAGCTATGTGCTATTCGTGCCCGTCTGGGAAAGAAACTTGAGAATTACGAAAGCAAAGTTTGCTTAAATGCAAATGAGTATTTGAAAGTTCAAATGGTAATTATATATTATATTTGCAATTTTAATGTTAAACAAAGATGATTTATTCAATACCTTTTTGAACGCAAATAACTCGCGGGTTAATTTATTGTGAATGCGAAATTTTTTTTCTCACGCTTTTGTCACACGAGCGAAAGGTGTCGGCTATAACGCGAAGCAAGTATTCCCGATTCCCGAGTTAGTTTGACTTGTCTTTTAAGTACTTTGCAGATCGGATTCCCCGGAGGGAATCTTTCGTCGGCGAAGCTCCGCGACGTCGACGCAGCCTCGCAAGTTCGAAAAGAGGAGTGAACTATCATTGGATTACGCTCCGATTCCACGCTATTCGAGTGAACAAGCAAAAACGAGATGCCAATGCCGAATCATAAGCGCGGACAATCTGGCCTGGCGGACGAAATTAAATTCCGGGGCTCGCGCGCTAATTGCGACGAGGGAGCGAGGGGATGACCGAACGATTAATAATTCACCGACAGAAGCGATAAGTTTGAAGTTTCCGGATCCACGAAGAAGAATCCATGAGGAATTACTAAGGCAGCAACGGCAACGTGAAAGGAAGAACGGATCCTTGGTGAAAAACGCCGATATATTATCGCGGAAATTGCGCGAGTGCCGGCGTGACATTTTTGCACGGATCAACGAGAGCGCATCCTGCAAGAAATGGATGAGTCAAAGGGAATTGATGACGATCCATTTTACAAAATTACGAACCTCTCCCCCCCGTCCCCCCAATCTTCGAAATTGAGGATTAGCTTTACAATCGTTTCCCTTCTTAATTCCTTCTTATATGTCATGCTCTATCTTGATGCAATAATTTTAATGGATACGAAACACGGATTTAACTGAGATTTTAAATATACATTATAATGGGAAGGAGATAAGAAAATGGAATAACATCAATGAGGCAATACTTGGCTTCCAAAATTAAAAATGTTATTTTAAAAATGCATTAATATAAAATTCATTGTTATCATTAGCATTAGATTTACCATTAAATTAAATTAGATTTAAAATTGTATCAAATTTTTTGTATAATAAAATGTTTTCTCTAATAAGTGAATTCGAAATAATGAAAATAATTTAATGTTATTTTACACATCAATTGTTATATGTGATAAAATATTGTGTTTAATATTCACTTGTATTTTAATTTGATAGCTTGATATATATATATATACCACTAAAGTTGTTGTCTATGAAAAAAATTCAATTCGATAAAGTGCATTAAGATATTAACCAAAACATTTTAAACATTGTATAAAGTATGCATGATTTGCAACAGAAATTATTTAAATATTAAATATTGTTTTTCTGTATTTAATGATATTTAATAAAATATTTATTAATTTAACTATTTATTTATTTAATAATTTATTACTTACCGTTTATTATTTAATATCAATTTTTATTTAATATTTATTTTGTTTAATATTTATTCAATAACTTCCCAAATATTTCTTCAAAACGGTAATCTAAAAAGATTCAAAAGGACTGAGAATTATGATCTATCTTTTTGGCAATTATAATTAATCAAGCTTTATGGTGTAATCATCTCATTGATGTTATAATTTAACTTTTTCCTACAATATATGTATTTGTACCCGACAAACTCATATTGATCGAAAAACGTTACGCGGTTTTCTCCAAATCTCGGAGCTATCGTCGACGATACTTTGACGCCATATGTTTCAGATTCGTTGAATAACCAGAAAAGTAAAATTTATAAAAGCAACTCAATACAGTTATTTGCACGGAATATATTCTTACTGAGCCAACGTCATTCGTTTAACTCAATCATCGAGCGGGAATATCGCATTTGCATTTATACAAAGTACTCCTGAAAAATATGAGAAACGCACCAAAAAATATCCAACTCCTTATCTAGCGTCCTCTCATAACTAGCCTCCTCGTATCACATAGTGCATAAGTGGGATTCACTGGGTACTTTTGGTCAGATAACTTCCGTATCGGTCCAGATAATTTCAATTCTATCGCTCCGACACCACACGCACCAACACGTAGCGCTTCGATCCATTCGACGCGACTCGCATTACTTTAGTAGTCCGGGATTGACGTTACGCTCTCGAGAACGATGCCGCTTACGGATGCGAGCGCGGTCCAGATCGCCCGAAGCGTCGTCGGAACCGCGATAGAAGCGGGTAGATGTTTGCCGCCTCAGGCCGACATAATCTCCGCCTGAGCACCTTCTCGCCAACTATTGAATCGCGATGCGACGCAACAACGATCCGCCGCGAGCGATCCGCACGCGAGAACGAGACTACCGAGCCAACAAAACTAGCCGACCAACCAAATCCGTATCAACAACCAACCCCCAGGACGATCCGCACCCTTCGTGTGCGCGATCGACTGTATGTCCCGGGCACTACTAACGCGCCGAGGGCCAGCAGCCGTGCGACCTCCGCGGAGGTGGCGGTGCTGGTGCCTGCTGCTCTTGCCGATGGTGGTGGTGGTGGCGGCGTGGTGGTGGTGGCGGTGGCGGCGACGGCGGCGGCGGCGGCGGCGGCGGCGGTGGTGGCGCGTGGCGGCGATGGTGGTGGTGATGGAGGTGGAGGTGGAGGATGGTCCGGCACTCGAGGAAGCCGGGACAGCCACGGCGCCGACGCCTGGTTTGATTCCGACCAGCGGGCCGGTCGATAGCACCACGGCAACCCCCGGGTCGTTCCGGCTTTCCTCTTCCTTTCTCACTCACTCTCCATCCCGTTTTATCGCTTACCCTCTCCGAGACCACCCCTCTGCTACCCCTACATCGGGAGCCTTCTATCTTGCTTCTTCCTCGGTGCACGCGCAGCATCTTTCTCCGGCCGCCGCCGCCGCCGCCGCCGCCGCCGCCGCCGCCGCCGCCACCGCCGGCTCGTGCTCCATATCCTCGCGGCTGCCGCCGCCGCCGCCGCTGCGCCTTCGGCACCCACCGCATCTCACACACGCTACCCTTGGCTCCCGCCTGTTCTCCCTCACATACAAGAACGAGAAGGACGCAAGCGAGAGCTGCCTGAAGGAGTTGCTTGGTGTGCGAAATGAATTCTCTTTTCCCCCCTCCCCCTCTCTCTCTTTATTCCTCCCTATTCCTCCCCCCCTCTCTTTCTCTCTCTCTCTCATTTCCTCTTTTAGTCTTTCGCTTTCCATTCCGCAATGGTGAGACTGCCGGAGGCAGACGTCACCCACGCGACTCGCCTCACGAAATAAGCGACTGGCGTTTGTGCGGCTGTTTCCGCCGGAGTGGTATCGTCGATCGTCGAGCTAATTCCTTGATGTGCACAGTCAGATGAACCCGTCGACAATTCTCCGGGGCACAGATTTTGCACTCGGGAAAAAGAATTAATAACTGACAAAATAATTTAAGTTTCTTTTAAATAAACGCGAAAAAAAAATAATTTTTTTCTCTCTTTCACAGATGTTTCCTGTGGGTTTTGATAGGAGAGTTATCGTGTTGCCGCAGCGTATTTGTAGTTGCAACGTAACATGTTTTCGCGCCAGCATGCTTCGCAGTTATTACTCAAAATCGTTATTTTGCGCGATTTTACATCCGTTGCTTCTACACGCATTTCTTCTCTCTTAAATATTTTCTTTCGCAATACGTTAAGCGTAAAGACTGGATTTTCTCAGCTTCATCTAATTTCACTAATAGACGTATTAATGAGAGCGAAAAGATCAAAAAGTTTCATTAAAACATTCGCGCTTCCAGTCTACTTCAAGAAAGTACAAGTTCTTGGCGTTTAACATTGCATGAATCCCTCCGCTGGTTAACACCTGGAACTCTTTCCTAACCCTTAACATCTTCAATCATTTTAAAACTTAAATTGTTCATATCTGCTCTACACTTTCCGAGAAATTGGGTGCTACACGCTCCGTGGGGTATAAACGAGTGGGGAAACCATTAGCGAGCGCGAGATATCCATATACTGCGACCATATGGCCTCGCGCCACGTTACATTTATTATAAGCCCGCAAATTCGTGCACGCTCGAATAATCGAAGTCGGAAAATTGAGGTCTTCTCGCGCTCGGGAAGGAGAAAAGGTCCGTCCAGATCCGGGCCGAACGCCCGGAATATTTCATCTCTAATCGTCTTGGTCGGGCCGCTATCTTAAGGATTTACGAAAACGCTTAATATAAAATTCAACCTCGCCGCTTGAATTTTACTGCGAGCACCTTTACAGCCCTATAAACCGAAAATCTTGACGCCCTTTGATATTTTATCTCACGTCTGAATCATCAAGAAAGCGAGATGCGCGACAAAATTTCGCTTCCACCGGTCAAAAAAGTTGTCTCTCGTTACAATACTCTCCTCGCGATTTTAGGAAAGAGTGCAATTTTAAATTTCATCGTCTCTCACGCTGGGTACATATTTGTCGAAAAACTTGACGCGTCGATCGGATTTTTATTCTGATTTCCGCACAGCCGCGTCTCGCACGGGCGATAAAATACCGGTACGTTGTGTCCCGCTATTATAATTCACTCGCCGATCGATCGAGGTCCTTCATCGCCAGCGGCGCGTGGTGAGCTATCCGATCTCTCTTTCTCTCTGTCTCTCTCTCTCTCTCTCTCTCTCTCTCTCTCTCTCTCTCTCTCTCTCTCTCTTTCGCGCGCGCGAGTGTGTGCCACGAGTGTAAAGATTGCAAACTCGCGAAAGATTCAAAATCGCTGGAACGACGAACGTCGAAGCCGAACCGTGTGCGCGAGAGCGTGCCGGTAAAATTGCCTCGTTATCGTCGCCATCGCCATTATTTACGACCCTTAACGAGGGAAACCTCATACCTCTCCCACGGCGCTGGCGGAGAGACTCGCCTACACGGGCGCCAGGCCACTTTCCCTCTATTCTCTGGCCCTCTTTCGCTTTTTCGCATCTCCTCGCACCGCCCCCCTCCCCCCCGCCCCGTCCTACGTTCTTTGCTCTTTCGCCCACGCTTCGTCCATGATTTACCTGTCACCCGATTGAAACATCACTCCGATTAATTAAAACCGAACCGAGAATACATCAATTCAACCAGCTCGTTAAACTGCAGGCCTGCGTCCTCTTCGCCCCGCACGCGCGCACGCTCCCGCTCGCGCTCGCGCGCAAAACCGTTCGCTTCGGCCGCAACGAACACGATCGGTTAGACGACAACATTGACAAAGTTTGGAAATGCCCGCAGCCGACACTGACAAAGCCGGGAAATTGCCGTTTTTGTGCGAATCCCCCGCCTGACACTTGAGATTTTGCGGTATTTGTAAAAACCCGGCCGGTCTTCATTTCGGAATTAATTCCCGCGCGGGCTAATTGAAGAATAATTCAGGATCGTCGAGGAATAATACACTACCGCGCTTGCACGATACACATTTGATTAACGTATACATCGAAGGGTCGTATTTGTCGCGTCAATGAACAGCCGTTCGTCCGCACTGCATCATAGCGCCGATGTAATTGGAGCAAAAATCAAAAGATGAGGAATCGTTCCATTCAATTCGCGAGCCCTGCGCGCGGTACAGCGAACAAATTGCGGTATTAACAATCGCACACGGGAGCTCATAAAAAGCTCCCGTGGCAATGAATAGCGAAAATTGAAGACCCTTCTTTACAACGTACAGAGTACGGTCCGGTCTACGATGCATCCGGCAGGATTAATCGTAGGAAACACAACACCGGGTCGGGTGCGCGCAACATACAGAAATAGCCTCCCACGGGAGGTCTCTGCTAAATGATAAAGAAGCGAGATTCTTTCGCGAGATGTAAGTGCAGGTGGCTCGGCGAAATTGAAAAGTGCATGAATTTTCTCAAGCGAGAGCGCAACGCAGCGGCGCGCGGCGCCGGCGGCGACGGCAGCAGCGACAGCGCGGCCACTGTAACACCCGGATACGGGAGAGACACTCGCGCGGTAACCCTGAATTACGGGAGCGAGACCGCTTAACCGAGGGGGAAAAATAAAACCGGGAGAACGGAAATGAAATTGGCTACTCCCAGTTCGCCCGCTAAGGAAGCGCCGTTAATTAGCCGGCTGTATTCAGGGAGTCGTAAACCGGCAGGGCGAAGTTAGGTGGAATAAAGTCGCGGAGAAAAGTATCCCTCCCCTTTCTCTCTCTCTCTGATTTTTTTTTTTTTTTTTTTCCTCTCTTCGTGTCGACGCTGCAGCGGCCGAGGGCCCCGGCCGCCCCAATTTCCGCGGCGGCGTTCTCGATCGATTTCGCGGTCGTTTCGCGGCGGCCAGATTAATGAATCGAATTTTCAACTCGACGCCAGGCTTTTATCCACGACGAGACAAAGTAAAGTCTTAAAATACGAGGTCTCAGAATGGATCCTCGTTACCGGCGACGCCTTTTCGCGCGGCAACTTCGTAAAACGCGATTATACTGCGCGCCGCGCCGCGCCGGTGCATTTGCTTACGCTAATCCGATATTACGTTAATCCGATACTCGGAAGTAAAATATTACGTACGCGACGTTCGCGTAAACGCATGGATGCGCTAATATCGCGCAAAAATAAGACGCGCTGTTGTAACGAGCGTCAAGCGCTTGGAACACAAGCTTTTGCGACGACTCGCTGCAAATTACCTTGCGCGCGCTCGACTGCAGCTAATTATTATTAAAACGATTGTGTAAACGGCATAATTCTCTCGTGAATTTTTGAATGAAATTCTAAAATGTTAAAGTGTCCCACGTGTACTACACGTGTAACGATACATTCGCTACAAGGGTTTGGCAATAATTTAAGGATGCGTTGGCTATACAATACGAGCTAAAAGTTACCAAAATTTAAAAATTGCAAGCTTCTTAAATTTATTTATTTCTTTTTGTTTTCCTACAAGGAAGGAACAATTTTTCTAAAATATCCAAAAACTATCTAGTACAGATTTGAAAATAATTTTTGTCGGACCATTAAAATAATTGTACAGGCTCTTTAAGATAATTGCTAGAACATCAAAATTTTTATCAGCATGTCTTATTATACTTAAGCATCTTACACAATTATTTTGAAAGTTGAAAAAATTATTTTCTGATCTGTATATATAGTTAAACTTGTAGATTATTTTAACAAAAAAAGTTCTTTTCTTGATTACCGTGTAGTAATCAATGATAAAAAATTTTGGTCGTGACTGTCTGAATTTTAAAAGAGAACAAAATGATAAACAACTTGACTTATAACGGCACAGGGTAAATATTTTGTTGCAGTTTTAGGTAAATAATTTTGAAACGAGTAAGCGAATTTAAATAAACTTTTTGCAGGAATGTTTATTAAAATTTTAGTAGTATTGAAATTTTAGTATATTAATATATAATAAATTTTATCAAATTTGTAATGCTCCCTCATTAAATTGGCAAATAAGTAAAATTGCCAATATTGACGTACCACGTTGTTTTTGAAATATTTCATAATAAAATTTGAAAATAAAACCTTAAAAGTATGAATACACACCAGCAAGTGTCTTCTATCAAATGGTATAACAGTCTTTATAATACTGTTGCCTGTTTGATAATAAATAATGGTTTTGCAACATAACTCAAAAAAAGAGTCTAAGAAATTAGATTCCAAAACTGACATATATATATAGTAAACAGCAATAGCAGAATTCAGAGACGGTTCCGTGAAGAAGAATTATAAAATAAATATTAACTATAAAATAAATTGATAAATTTAGTAATAAAATATAACTTTATATATTAAACAACAAAATTTACATTAAATTAAAAGACTTGAATTGAATTCTTCCACCTTATACATTCATTGGCACTTTATTAGTGTACAAAAATCTATTGCGCTATTTTTGCTACCTTCTTAAAAAAAGTGTTAAAAATTTCATGAAACATCTGTCAACATTGTAATTGAAGACATTGTAGTTATCTGTATTTATCTGTTCTTACAGAGAGAGGAGAGATATATCGCTTTACGTGGTATAGCAATTTTGCGTTCCAAACTGCACCAGGAGAAAAATATAAAAAAATATGAACGAAACAGTTCAGGATATATAAATATATTTTTATATTTAATATAAATATATTAAATATCAAATATATAAAATGATCAAATCTAAGCAATAGTAAATATATTATCAATAATATACTCACTATTGTTTCAACCCTTACAAAAACATTTCACCGTTTTTAATCCATGAGAATGATTAATTTGAGTAGTGGAAATGTGCATTTGGCTCAATAAGTACGACCCCGTTTTTAGGTCACAAACAACAATTTTTCTGAAAAAAAAATGATTAAAGCAGATTGCATACGAATATATCCGAGCAGTAATAAGCATATACTTATAAGAATTTAAAAATGGCAAAAATTTGCTGTATGTAAATTTGAGATGTAAAAACGTATATTCAGTTATATACGAGTATAAAATACTCGTTTAACTATCGTTTTGCACATTTTGAAACCGCACGATTCAGTAAAGATTATAATTATTACAATAAAATTAATTATTATATATAAATAAAATAAAAAGACAAACAACATCGCACTAAGAACTTTTGATGCAAATTTCTCACGAATACTTGAATATTACGTCTACTTATCCATGAATTAGTAGAGGGTAAGTACGTATTTAAAGTTAGACGAAATCCGATAGAATCCTACTTGGTCCTCATCTTGTAAGTAAAAGAGAAATGTATTAACATATTGTTACTCAACTGAAGAACGAGAATTGGAAACAATACTCGTTTTTCAGTTGAAAACAATCTATTCAAAAATACTCGCGTATACGTCCTTTCCAATAGACTGCGCGAGCTTGAAAGTGCAAGAAACGGGCATAAAAATGATGGAACAGACTAAAAACGGGCTAAAAACGGTTCAGATGAGGCGTCATGATAGCAGTAAACTATTTTTGTAAAGAAAATTATGTATCTAATTTGCAAAAGAAACAGTGCAAATTTTATTTTCATTTTTCAAAAATTTGTTTTTAAAAGATTTTATATAGAAAGAAGCTACGAATGCATGAGCTATGGCTTCTTCATTTCTTTAATTATCTAAGTAGATCATGTTTTATAAGTATTAATGTAGCGCAATGTTTAGTTTCCAAGAAATAAGAGAGTGCTGTCTTAGGAGAGCTGTGCTAATATTGGCGACTTTGCTACAAAACACGATTTTATATAAGAATTAAAAAAAAGGGAATAAAAAAAGAATTAAAGAACTCGTAAACTAATAAGGAAATTGTGCTCATATTTCAGATACTCAAATGTAATAATAAAACAAATAATAAAATTTTTATATTTTTGATAATTGAAAAATGACACATATTTCTTGAAAATAAAGATGGAAAATAATAGAAGTTGTTACTTCCAGAAGTTATTATTATGAAGAAGAAAATTCTCGTCTTCGCGCTGGGCTGCCTGTACACCGCAACAATTACCGCGCTCGTAATAAATCGTTAGCAGTTAAGGATTTCAAGCAGCGATTCGCGAGAAAGCGCTGCATCCGCGCGCGCGCGCGCGCGATAAAATTCATCTTCGGGACGCGACTGTCGCGCAACTCGCGACGTGGAAAACGAAGATGGTCATCATTTCTCGAGTATCTGGGAGTGACAGCTGTTTTAGGATAACCACGCTGCGAGAAATACAATAACGAAACCGACATTCGCTGTAACGAATAGCCCCGAGTGCGCCGCAATATCGTAACGAGGTTACACTATAAAGGATAACAACCGGAAATATATCTGGAAATACGGAAAATTGCGTAGACGACGGCGTGTATAGATAGAAGCGGCGGAGTAGTTGGAATAGTTAAATAACAAGTTTTGATAAGCTTTTGCACATAGATAGGATAGGCGTTGATACCTCACGCGGTACATGCAAACGAGCCGACTCCATTAGTTAAATTTAATCATTCGGCCTTCTAAACGAATCCCGAAACCATCCTTTATATAAGATTTCATTAATGCCCGCACTCTATATTTTTAATCACTCTTTTTTAATTACTTGCTATTAAAAAATAAAATATCTCTAGCTTTCAACAGTCTTTTTCTTGCAATTTTTCAAATAACATTTTAAAATAAAATTCCGTAATTTGAGAAAATCTATTTAGACTTTTAAATTGATAGTGTTGTGTACTGTGGTACGATGGTAAAGCTAAACAAATTTCATTTCCCTAATCCCTCATTTAGATGCGGAAATCAAAAATGGGAATCGACGGTAGCGAGTTCCAAAAAGATTGAAAAAAGTGTTTTCAATCTTTTCCGTTCGGCATTTTTTTTTCTCTCTTCTTCTTTTTTTTTGTTCGTCGTTCGCATCACCTACGAAACTTTCATTAGCGTTCGATTTTGTCAGGATTTTTGAGCGCTGTCGGGAAATGCCGATACGGCGCGGCTGCGTGGCGCGAGAGAGATTTCATTATCAGAGATATCTTGCGCACGAGTTTATCAAATGCCATACACTCTCGAATCCGCTTCGCTTTTAGTGACGGTGCACGTCTCTCAAATATGTCAGATTTCTTTTTCGACAGATAACGATCGAAAATCCGATCTCATCCCGCTGTATTTGTAATCGAGCGCGTTTCTCTAATCGCGAGCTCTCGGGAAGCACAATGGCAAATTGAGGCAAATGCGATCGACGATACGAAAGTACCGAGCAAGAAAGCAGCTTAGCGACTTCGCTCACGTAACATCGTTTTTTACTCTCTTCCCCGATGTTGCTTCTCGGCCCTTTGCTTGTCATTTAGTTAAAACTTAAGAGCTGATTTATGTACCTCCTTTGTAACGCGGCGAAGAATCTAAAAACTTTAATCTTAATACTCCGCTGCTAAAAGCTGCCGTGGGCTGTATGTATACCTACAACGCATTTAGGGTCAAAACTTTCAGGCGATTTTGTTTTGTTAACCTTTATACAAAGTATTTGAATAATTAAATTTACGGATAAATCTGAAAATTAAATATTTCACATCTCGTGCTCCTTTTTAAGGGAGCATGTAACACAGTTCAACACCTTTTTGGGATCTGAATAAACAAAGTGTTTTCCGATGGATTTTTAGTGTCCGAAAATGAATTTGGTGGCTAAAGTTGACTGTTGCATCACAATTTTGGAAAAAAATGCTGACAAAGAGATCAAAAATGACGATTTCTAGGATTTTCAGAACTATTTTAGATTGTAGCATCAAATTTTTTTTCAAATTTAACTTAATGCGAAAGTATTAATTTTCAGCTTTAACATATGCATTTTATTCCATTTTAATTTGATTTTTTGTTTTCAAGATACTGCTAAAATAAGGGACTAATTGCGTGCGATTCGATGTTTAATCCTCAGCTGACACACTGGGTTTCGTACACCCGGGCTGTTTACAAAAATATTTGGCATTCATAAAGAATTCGTTTCCTTCTCTCTTGAATATTTCGAATATATTCAACTTCTCGATTTTCGCACTTATTCATTTTGCTTCTTGGTCTTCTAGCGTATCAAGAAAAAAAAATTGTTTAAATTATATGCATTACATACAGAGATATACGCAACTGAAAATGGTCGGGTAACGTACACCCATGTGTGGCAAAATATCGAATCCGATATAGTGTGTCAGCTAAGGGCTAATATCATGTTCAGCACTACTTGTTTTTTTCAGGAAGTTTGCATAATCATTTCCAAAATATTTTTTACTACTAAACTCAAATCCGTTAACTAAATTTACGTCACATGGTACTTATATATGAATTATCATCAAAAAATTGTGATATGATGTGCCAAATTAATTAACGGATTTGTGTTTAACAATGAAAAATACTTTAGAAATAATTATTCGTACTCATTGCAAAAAAAATAATGCTACACAAAAAAAATAATTTTACTGTAGTATTTAAAAATTTAGCTGTATACAGACTAGAAAATGATTTTATGTTGAACCAAAATAATTATGTGAGAGATTCAAGCATAATGCTACTGATGCCAAAAGTTTTGACAGTCTAGCAATCGGTTTAAATGTCCAATATAAATTTTTTTATGGTTCAACATAATTATTTTCAGAATTGCAAAATTTCGGCAGCATTTTTTTTCGTGTAGATGTGATATTAATATTGAGCTCATGCAATCAGTGTCTCTCATTTTAGCATTTAGCATTTATCTTGAAAACAGAGAAACAAATCGAAATGGAATAAAATACATGTCAAAGCTGAAAGTTGATACTTTTGCATGGCATTAATAAATTTTGGAAAAAAATTTGATGCCGATACATGCAACATTCCGGAAAATCCTGGAAAATCATTGTTTTTCATCTCTTTGATTTCGTTTTTCTCGAAATTGTGACGTGGTAACAAACTTTGGCCGATGGATTCGTTTTCAGCGATTAAAAATCTATCGGGAAATACTTTGTTTATTCAGGTCTTAAAAAAAAGTTTTTGCGAAGCGTTATATTTGTATAACTGTAATCTAGTCTGGAAAGTTATCAAATACTTTGGTGAAATAGTTTCAATTAAATTGTTCAGTAAATTTAACCAAAAATTATGGTAACCAATCATTTGGTTTAATTTATCCAAGATTTAGAAATTAGTAACGAGGCGTGATGGTTATTATCAAATCATATAATAAATATAATTTAATAAATTTACAAATGTGACTAAATCGTTTAATAATAAATATCGAATAATATGGTAAGTCTCTCTAGACCTTAGCTCTTGTCAGAACGTAATGACCCCTAAAGGTATTTCTGTGGTGTACACTTTTTACAATTTACACAGATATATGAGACCTACAGTTTAAACGCCGGTTCTGAACGACCTAATTTAGAGAAGTTCTCTTCGTAAGATACTCTCGGTGGTTCGCCATTGCCTTCCGAGAGGTAGCGATCGAATAAAATCAGATGTTTCTGATCAGTGGGATTTAAACCCGAAGCTTCGGCACAGAGAGCAGACGCACGATTCTCTACGATCACTACGATATGGTAAGCAGTATCAAATCAAATTTGTAATAAATATTAAATAATTTGATTTTGCAATTACTTGATTTAATAAACATTATTAAATTGTTTGAATTATAAAATTACTTAGCAATAGCTACTAAATATGGTAATTGTTATCAAATCAGTTAGTAGAGCTTCTTTATACAATTTGTCGTTAATTACGTACTAAATTATTTGCTTAATGTTATCAAATTATTTTGTTATGATATCAATTCGTTTAGTTGTAACAACTAAATGTTAAATTTTGCTTTTATATTTGTATTTTGTAATTATTGCCGAACGGTTGGTTATTAATATTATTTAATAATATTTATTAAACCTTGTATTTATAATATGCTCAATAAAATACATATAATTGATATTACCAAACTTCTTTCTCATTGCCAGTGTAGATAATATAAACAAACTTGACTGAACGAATTTGGTGTAGAAAAATGAAAAAAAGTTAGATTCCATTTATTTCATTATGAAAACCGTAGATTTTTCTATTTAATATTTAAATCTTAAAAAATTATATAAAATGGCATTGCCTCGAATTATGATTTTAAACGCGTGACCACTGTATCTTGAAAACAGCTTGACCACAATTAAACTACAATTTTACATACTTTTCCTAAACACTAAAAACCAGTATTTGACGTAGGATTTTTTTTTACAATGGTGATTTTTTTTTTGAAACTAAAAAACGAGCCAAATTTATAGTAAAAAACCGCTATGTTGACTTTGACCTGCCATTTTTTAAACGTAATATTTCGAAAAACTACTACGTCAAGCATTGATTTATGTCTCAACTTTTTATAAAGCTTATGTTATTTTGCTTTCTAAAATGAATCCTGTGGGAGCAACAGTCACCGTAAACATTCATAAAAACATGATGTAGAGAAATCTGAATTGCAACGCTACCTTACATTTTTTAATAAAATTAAATGTTAAATAGAGGAATGTATGATCTTTACAATGGATAAACACAACTTCTCTTTCCGTTCCTTTTCACAAATAACTCACAAAGTTATTATATTTTACAAAAATTGTATAATTAAAAGATTTTTTACTATTTTATTATTTTTTAAGTATATTACTGATGCAAAACTAACATTTTGTATTACAATTCAAAATTATTTCATTTTATCATTTGACAGGTTACATTGTCGTAATATAATAACAGTGTAAGAATAAATTTAGCCATGGACAGTTGAAGCGACAGATTCTTGACATGAATTTCTGGGAACCACTTTTCACAAAAATATTCCGTTTACTTACTTCGATGGAGCTATTTAATACACTTTGACCACTGCTTTCTGATTATGATTAGATACTTTTAATCAGCTGTGTTTTATTATGAACACAAAACAAATTATGATAACGTCATTCGTCAATAGCATAGTTCGGTACATTTACCTTTAAATTATACATCACTGTTTCATTCATAATATTGAAAAATTAAATCAACTCACAATAATTTCGTTAATATTAGAAAAGAGTTAAAAAACTAAAATTATAATAGAATACTTATACAACATAAAAGCATATAATAAAATGATTGCAAGCACAGTAACCTTCTTTTTTGACTTTTGCGGCGTAAATCTCCGCGCGATGTAAATACCGGAGTTATTGTACCTAAAACTGCAGTAAAATAAAATCGTTTTTGCGGTAAAACCAAATTTTCAAAATTAAGCTTAAATTTTTTGTTGCCAATTAAGAAGAAAAGGAACAAACTGTTTTTAGAATTCAATAACATTAAGCTCGTATTGTAGTCAAAGCATCCGTAAATTGAACAGCGACAATGCGCTTATTAAAAAAAAAAAAAATGTAACATAACGAATTGATCGCAATACGTGCAATAAAGCGGTTAAAATATTAACAACGCATCGTATAAACGGTGACAAACACTCAATTATTATTCTAGTGACGCTTATCGACCAGCAGCGAAGAAAAAATTGCTCGCTCCAACAGCTGGGGAAAAAAGTGACTCGGTCATCGCGAAAAGCCAATGCTCCAATTATTCCATTCTCGTCTCGTGGAAGTGCGATTGACATTCCAGAAGAGCCAGCCCGCACCACCGCCACCGTCACCGCCCATATCTGTGCATCACTTCAACGTGAATTGCCGGTCAAACTTACCCCTTTACAGACGAGTGGGTGTCGATGTAACTGTCGAGCACAAGACAAAGTGGAGTGTTACGGAGGTAGGCAGGGAGTAAACGAAAGGCACGGCACAGAAAGGAAGAAAGAAAGAAGAAGACGGAGACGAGAAGATAGAAGCGGGAGGGTAGACGGCGAAATGGAGAGAAGGCAGCTATCGCTTTCTCGTCGTGTTTCGAGGGGTTAAGGGGATCTAGGATCTTCTGAGCACAGGAGTGCGGTTACGTGGATCATCCATGCGCTCAGCACTGCTTTTTTCCCCCGGATCTTCAGTTACGTACGTACAGCGGAAAACTGGGGCGGAGAAAAACAACCAAGCGACGAGGATAAGTGGGAAAAGGCGCGGCGAAAAGGAGGAAAAAGGAGAGCCCGGGATGAGAAATGTGTAATTTAACCCCTTCGCGCACTCACGGACGAGTTATCGCGCGCGCGGCCCGGCCTCTGCTTTAAATTTATGAACTTTTATAAATCTCTACTTTTTTTTATTAGTAAATATACAGCGAGATAATTTTGTTTCTCTTTTTACAGCAAGACCTTCGGAAGAATCGTTCTCGTTCTGCTACGTCGCATACACGTAGAGACTCGGTAATAAAATTTCAAAATGAGGATGACGGATAAAATAATGAGCTGCATAAAAATATAAAATAATTAGATATATAATGATTGCTCCCGCCCTTTTCTGGTTCAAAGACTTTAATTCATTCATTGTTGAATTGTAAAAAGCGGGGCTCATAGTACTATTATAATATCCAGTTGTAAAAAGGAAGAAAGGAAGCTTGGCTGTAAAATCGCTTTCACTGTTAATTAGCGACAAACGTACAAATGCCTTTACTTCACGGTGAGCAACGGGCAAATAAAACGAACTGGTAGATAAAGATCCGGTAATTTGTTAATTGGATACTTGGGCAAGTACAGCTGAAGCAAAGGATTATTCGGCTCTATTAAAGTACGCGCAATGATCCAGTCTTTAAAGTGTAACCGTAAGCTTTATTTTTAACATAGCGCTAATTTTGTTCTTCCGAATTACATACCAAAATACATACATCCGGAATTATGTTCGCATTAAATAAATCTCTCTCCGTAATGTTCGCAAACACGAGAGTGTTTGATATCTTTTTATATTAATTCCATAAACAATAATGAGCTAAACTAATTTTGTAAACTGGGTCGCTGTCGCTGTGGTTTTTCATTCATTGACAAAAATGCTTGTTTCATAATGTAAAATGAGACAAATATTCTCTCTATATAATAAGATAATTAGTGTTACTATTTTTCTATTAAAAATGTATTTTTTTTAATAAGATCAGTGCACTCTAAAAAAGAAAACAATTTATACAAACACGATGAGAATTATAATATAAATATATATATATATATATATACATATATATTTTTTTTATTTTTAAATACATATCACTTGAATTGAGTTAGATAAATATTTTTTGATACCATTATTTTTTTAAGGAAAAAGAAATACCATCCGTATCAGGGTGTTTTTCGCAATATTTTTCACAGTAGTTTTCCACTGTTTTTTTTTTTTTAAGATGCTTGTAGCGTCATAATTAAATCTAACAATCACATTTGAGTTATTATTTTTAATTTCAGTTTACGATTGTGTTTTAAGATCGACTATATCGACACGCAGAGCTAAAAAACGTATTTAATAATTAATATAAAAATATTATTAAGAGTTTCAGTTTAAACAATCATTTTTAAGATACTTTTATTCTGAATTTCTTGCTCTAAACTGAAAAAGTAGGGTTTTAGTGTTTCAGAAACGTGTTTATTACTTCTTTAACTCTATAAAAATTTAATTTTTATAAAATTATTATTATTAATACAAAAAATAGAGATATTATTTATAAATACATTATTTATAAATACAGCATGATTTAAAAAATCCCATTTGTACTGCCAGGGGTTGCATCCTTCGTGCGCGCACTGATCTTAAACTAATAATTCAAGATTAATTTTAATCTGCACGAATATACGAGTATGTGTTATCGTCGGAACTAGAATAAATCATTTATTACAATATTGAACAAAATGGCGATTAACTAAAAATAAAGAAAAAAATTTTGTAAAATTATTATTTATTTAAATTTTCAGCAAGCTATAAAACTTGTCAAGATAAAAAAAGTTCGAGTTTTAAACATAACCATAAATATTAGAATATTTGGCTTCAAGGCAGAAATCAATCGATTCAGCAGTTTTTAAGAAAAGCTTGGATCAAAATTAAAAAACATAGATTTGATAAAAGCATTTAAACAATTTTAAGTTTTACATAATTCAAAAAACAAAGTTTTCCATAAAATGAATTTAAATCATTTATAAAACATTAAATCATTAAAATCATGAAAATATTCTTTTCAAATGTGATAATATTTAGCATAATGTTTAATTGTAATAGAATAAGAGAATTAGCTCTTCAGTGTACTGAATTCTCATTTATGATAAAAATAAACTGTTAGAAACAACGCTTTTTGACTTATGACATTCTTGATGCAAAATTTTCTTTTTTATTTTTCTTTACAATTTTAAAAGCTCAATTACGTAATTTTACCAGTAATAAGAACTCTGAAGATCCGTTCTTTTTTTTGAACATAATTCAAACATACCAATTTTTAAGTTATGTCATCGTTCTAGCAAATAAACGAGATATAAAAAGAATGAATTATCTTTTTCTGCTACATCAAGTACATAAAATACTTTTTTCTCTTTCTTTTTTAATTGTTTGAGAATGAAGAAAAAGATCGCTTTTGATTACAAACAAATTAAAGATCTTGCACGTTATTTCACGCACGTGGTTACACTGTGTGAAATCGCGCATCGTTTGGCACATACCGCGTTTTTTAAAACATGAAAATAAACAGTTCAAATTTTATTAAATTGTTTCACAAGCTTATTTTTAATAGTATAAAGATTAAAAAACCGATTTTAAAAAATCTATTTTTTTACCCAATCAAACTAGAATGTCCACTTAAACACGAAAATTCACTTTGACCAAAAAATAGTATTTCTTTTTATTTCTTGTATTTTATTCACATATGATCTAATATTTTATTATTAAAAATATTACTACTTGTATTTTTTAATACAACAGCTTTTTTTATTGAGGAGTACATATTAAGCGCTTTTTTTTACTTTTTTTTAAGAAAAAATGCTAAAGTCGCGACTTTTATAGACTGAACAACTTACACATAATTTACAATACATACATACGATTTACGAAACATTATTACATCAGATCACTACATACTACTACATCAATATTGCATTCATGTAGATGTATAAATTTTCAAACACACTAATCTTTCATTAAGTATCCAAGTCAAAATCTAAGAACATAATGTTGTTTTATCATATAATCCGTATCTCTGATTTCTGTTTTGTACATATAATACAGACTGCGAAATTTTTGTATGAAAAAAATGTTGACACACGTTAACAACTGTAGACGCCATATTAGTTTAAGAGTGGGTAAAACAGATCTAAATTTCTTAACTTTTTTTCGTTCTTGGCATAAAGTTAATCAGCCTGAGTTACATTTGTGTTTATACTTTAATTGTGGAAAAGGATTTTTAAATCTGTAAATACAATTAGGAAAATAGTATGTCGAAAAAATCGCGTGTGATCGATAAAACGGAGTAACTTTAGCATCTCCTAAGAAAGGTTAATTTTATTGGTTTTATATGTAAATACCAACATAAGACTTATATATTATAATTACCAAATAATGTTACATCAATTCCATTTTACACCCATACTTTTTAGAGTGTGACCATTTATTTTTAATATGACGGACCGTCTCAATTGTCGCGACCATTTTTCAATAATACGTTTCGTAAATATCTCGGGAGAGTAAAGTTTACAAAGTTTGCAACTTATTTTCGCGCTTAAACTCGTTCAATTAAATCGCGAAAATTGCCCGTGTACCCAACATAAAATCTCTTTTTATTGTCTCTCTCGCGCGTGCCGCGCCGTATGCGATCGCTGACAACGCAGACATCCTGCCGCTCCTATTCCCGCTTTTTCAAGGCAGCAGGAAGACGTGTGATGCTTTCCCTCTTTCCGCAATCGCACGTCAGTTCGTATCTCCATTCGTTCCACTGTCTCAGGCGAACGGCTCTTGTAAATCGATCTGTGTCAGGTAATCCTGAGATTCCACTCGAAACAAACCACAAAAATTATTCGTGGAATGGTGTTAGGAATGCAACCTCCTTGCCGTCATCCTTGTTTCTACCAGATTCTACCTTGATCCCGTTAGCCTTCGCCTGAGACCTCCTGCACCGACAGGAAAAAGATAACGAAAGATGAGGAGGATACGATGAAGGCGACGAGAAAGCAGAGAAGGGGAAATAGAGAAGTGTATTGCGTGGCGAGCACGCATGCACTTTTGGCGCCAGCTCTAATTGCGACGGTGAAGCTGTAGCGAGGTTCCTACCATAAAAGCTAGTCAGTTTGCCGCTTAGTGTTACCGGAAGAAAATCTCTCCAGCGCTCTCTGTCTTGGGTAAATATATTTAGGAGGGAGCTCTTTTTTCACAAAAACGCGGTTCAACGTATCCAATTGCAGCCAGCAACCCATTTTCTTTCTCCTTCTTCATTCTGTTTTGTAAACGCACGCGCGCGCATTTGCTCGTTATGCAGTCGACGTGATCGCACCGTACGTTCGAGCGGGTGCGTATTTCTCTCTCTCTCTCTCTCTCTCTCTCTCTCTCTCTCTCTCTCTTTTTACCTCTAATTGCTCCGCGCCGCACGCCGCTTGTTATCATCGGTAACTTTGATATCATGGAGATCATGGTAGACAGGTCGTGTCCTCAGTCCGAAGTACTAGTGAGCATCAGTGATGGCAATTTAATACGAAACGCTACCAGATACTTTTGCATTCCTTTTTAATCCGGCAAATCTCCGAGATTACACCGATCCCGCGTGCCCGCGTTTTATTATTCACAGAGCTTTCGTTTTTATGCAATATTCATAGATTTGCGAGATTCGTTTTTATAAACGTTTAAGTGAGTGTACGCCGAATTTTTTTATCTGCTGAACGCGCGCGGTTCGTGTGCGACCTTCATGTTTAAACTTTACGCATTGCGGAAAATATTAATTCGCGTCGCCGTGCGCCAACTGCATCTTCCAATTTTTACTTATCTCCTACGTAAAAGAGACGGGAACGATTTTTCCAAATAACCGTTAAGGCCATTTCGGGGATATGAGGCGCACCGATCCCTTCGCTCTGACAGGATTCAACCGATTTATGCGCACGTCCGAAAAGATGATCGTTCGTATCCATTTCTGTCCTCTCCAGGAACACGGTGACGCGAATCGATGTTGCCCACGATTCTGATACTTTCCGCTCTGTTGCTCTCGTTGATACCAGGATCAACGGGGGACGGACAGCGGATGGGTTACATTTCGACGTTGCAACAAACTCTCCAATATTGGTGGAAAATATACAAGAAGTACAACGAGGAGGTGACTCTCGGTTCCTGTTGGGCGAGCTATTTGTTCAAGAAAAGCACCGAATTGTCGAAGAATCAACCCGTCCTCCCGAAGGGTTGCTACATGGAATGCCCGCAAAATCCATTTCCGCAAATCGTAACAGCCAATGCGACAACGCCATCCAAAGAAACGCGAAAAGGAAAACATCCAAGGGAAGGACGATTGTATGCATCGGCGAGATCCACTATTTCCAAGTTCACAAATGATCCTGACAGACGTGGTGTAGCTTCACGAACGAGAATAATTCGAAAGCCAAAGCAATGGACAGTGGATAAAATTGAAAGAGTTTTACGAGCTATATCAAATAATTATACGGAACGAAATAAAATTGATGAAAATGAAAGGATTGTGGGGATGATCGGTTCTCACATAAAGAGAAGGTGAACTATATCTTACTTTTGTTAATAAAGTTTTCACTAATGCCTTTTGATGTCATATATAAAGAAGGATATTCTTATTTTGAGAATACGTACCAAAAGAGATTATATATATTTTCAAAATATTAAATATTGCAATGAAATATATAACATTAAACAGACAATTTACAAAGAAATTTTTTATAGTTTTATTAAGAAAATTATATTTTCATTATTAGATAATAATTTTCATGAGTTAAGGGGAAAAAAATTTCGGATAAACAAAATAACAATCTTTTCAAACCAAGAATTAGAATGTTGTAATACTATTATTATCAAACTGTTATTATCAAACAATCGTATTGAGTTCATTAAATACTTGTTATGATATTGAAACGAAACTATAAAAAGGTTTTGCTAAAAATTAAGATTACACAAATTTTAAAAAATTAAATTTTATAAGTATTTTGCCGCAGAATACAAAATATTTCATAAACTATTAATTTTTTGATAATTGTACCTTTTGTTATAGATAATACTTTTATTACAAAAAATAAAATACATTAATTGATGTAAAAAAAAACATAAAGTTGCTTAAAAAAAAGTTATACAATGTGCAATATGCAATTACATATTTTTTTCGAAAAGCAACTATAAATTTTTTACGTCAATTGATTCATTTCATTATTCTGTTTGCCTTTCATATTTTGCCTTTATACACAAAATAACTAAAGGAATCATACTATATAAAGAAAATCAAACAATTACATTTAAAAAAATGACGATGACCTTCATATCTTTTTGATGCTTTCATTTATAAAAAAAATAATATAATTAAATGTCATACGATCCCCTCGAAACCGTCCTACTTTTAAACAGGTTTTGGATCATCAATAATTTCTGAGAAAATTGATTTAAAAAATATAAAAAATAAATAATTTATTAAAATAAAACTGTACATAATTATAATTATCTAAAAGCAAGATTATCATTGTTATACAAGACGTCTGGAAATTCAAATATATGCAATATATTAATGAGATCAAGTATGTAAAAAAAGTTCATATATAAGCTAATTCGAAAATAATTTATTGAAAAGTTATAAACGTTCATGGTTTTCGTCACAATCAGATTGGATAAGTTAATATAATTTTTAAATTAAATTAAATTAAACTTTATAAAACTTGGACACTTATGTAACTTTTAATGTAATAAAATAATTTTATGATCCAAATAAAATTTGATACCAGTTACGTTAAAAATTATATAAACATCCAAGTTTAATATATAATCAAGTTTTTTTTTATTTTATAAAAATAGAATTATATGTGATTTTTATTACATGATACGATTCCTCTAATTATTCTGCATATAAAAGTATTAAAGTATTAAGGTAATTTATCGAAAAATCAATAGCGTTTACACGATATTTTATACTTTATTTTAATAAATATTTTGACATAAAATATAAAATATTTCGTCAACTATTTTTTTTTTATAATAATATTTTAATACTTTTATGTACAGAATAATAAAATGAATCAATTGGTATAAAAAAACATGTCGTTACTAAAAAAAATGTAGCAGCATATTTCAAGTTGCACAACTTTTTTAACTATTATTAAAACTAATATGTTAGTTTTCATTTAAAACTAAAGTTTGATACTTTTTCTGTGTACGTAATGCGACGATTAATTAAAAAAATTTCTTATATGTTTTATTTTAAGCATGCAATCAATAAATCATCTGTATTTCTAAATAATTTTGATAGCGTGAGTGCAGAGAGAGCGTCATTTGATATTTTTATTGCCGTGTGAAGCGCTCCGTCATATAAATTTTACCTTTCGTTCCGAACTTTAAGCTGAAGATATGATATTATCGTTAGTTCAATCCTTTTAGCCACAAAATGACGCACGTGCAAACATTTCAGACGGCGGACCCTCCGGATCGTGCCGGAACTTTTGCGCCGACTGGAGGCTCCACGAGGAAGCGGTCACGAGTTTTCATCTCGAGGGACCAGTTCGCACGCCGTTAATCCGACGCCTAATCCCAAGGACGATGACAAAGTCGATTCCGGATCGACAGACTTCAGGGAGAAGGATTCGCGTCGTAAAGTTTTACGTTCGCTGACGAGCCATCGTGACTCCTACGTCGAGGACGTTTTCGCGTCGCGTTCATTTTCACTCAAAGATGCCCGTGGAGAATCGCTCGACGGCCGACGGTTTCCCTTTCAACGGCACTCGTCGTCACGAGAAAGAAATTCGAGAGTCGACGACATGCCATCGTATCCCTGGGTGCCGCGGGAAGATCACGGAATCGAGGAGGGAGATCCCGCAGGACGGCGAGCCCCTTCGAACAACGATGGAAGTTCGTCGTCGCGTTCGCAGTTCCGAGAAGTAAACGCGGAGTATCCTCGTATGAGTGTCGTAAAATTGATGGATTCTGAGGGAAATTCGTCGTGCGAACCGACGATAAATCCGAAGACGCTACGTCGGAAGCCCGAGGAATTATCTCGCGATTCGCTTTTATCGCCGCGCGAAAGAATCGCCGGGCGATCGCTTCTCGAGTCTCGAGGAAGCGGAGGAGAGGATTTTAAGAGGCACGAGCTCTTGCAATTCAAAATAGCCAAAGAAAGCGACACGAAGAAGCCACGCTGTCAGCAGCCGAGGGAAAAGAGGAGCTCGAGGAGCGGTAGGGACGTTTCAACGACAACGATACATCCGACCTCTTTGTCGGAGCTCGAGCGCTCGCACCAGCGAATGCTTTACGAAAAACGATCTTCCCTCGCTCCGGCAATTCCGCAAAAATCGAAGCGGGATGACCACCTCGTTCGAGCCACGAGTAGCGTTCCTTCATTAGTTGGACAATTTATTGGAATTTACGAGAACTTGACAAACCAATCGACTCAACATTCAAAAGCAATCACCTTGCGAGCTTCTCAGAACCAAGATAATTTATCTCTGCAATTATCCCAGCAGTCGTCTACAGCTATCTCAAGTCCATATACCTTTGTTATCAGTATTTTTAGAATCCTGGGAAGGGTCGCTCAGATAGGTCGACGGATCATAGATGCCGTAGAAATGAACGAGGGTCTTGTCTGTACGAAAGAATACTTGTGGACTAAAATTATTAAGTGGATAGACCCGGAGTCTTATGTAAACGCATAAAGTCCAAAATATGCTAAGCTGTTTATTCAAAGCTGCGGCTTCTGTTCTTGTGGAAGCCGCGCCTGTAAAGGATTTGTATGTAAAAGTTTTTTTTACTGGATCCAATGCTAAAATTAACGAATTCAAAGCCATGGAATTGATGTAATATAGACGATAAAAATAAAATCAATCGTTTAAATTACCTGTAGCACCATATTTAACAATTCTATAAATATCCTATTAACCGTAGCCGGCGCAAAAAGTTCTTTTTGAGGACTGAAAATCCTAACAATATAAAAGAAGGAAGAGGATAATGAAATATTATTTTGTTCTTTAAAATAACTTTGGTAGTAAATATTAACGTGACACAGTTCTCATCAACACCAGTTTACTAGTCATAGAGTTCTACCAATCCTATAGATATTATAGAAGTTTATATATAGGGTGAGTTTTAATTCCTGTGCCAACGTTTTACTATAAGAAATATCTTACCGACTGCAACTGCAGATTCACTCTGTATGTGTTCACATGTACACATACATACAGAGTGAATCTACAGTTGCAATCGGTAAGTCATCTCTTATAGTAAAACAATGACACAGGAATTAAAACTCACGCTGTATAGTGCAAACGTAATATACAATTTACTGAAAAGGAAAAAGAGGATGCGTTTGTGAGATAGCAGGGGAATCGTGGAATATTAATTAATATTATAAAAAAACAATTTTAATTATCAAAAAAATCACTAATTAATGCTTTGTAGATCTTACCATAAAATAAAATTTTATGAACATTTTGTAAAATATATTTTATTTAAAAAAAAATTCTTTTTAACAATTTCTTTGCTGCTAGTAAGCATTATGTAACGTCCATTGTGAGGTCGTAAAGTCGCAAGAATTGTCTTATACTCATAAAGCAAATGACTCACGACCATCTCACGATTCGTCTCATTACATGATATAATTTTATATACCGAATTTATACATATATTACGATATACATTAAATTCCATTACATTATTTGAAATTTGAACCGCATTCAAGCTAGATTAAAGTTAAAAAATTAATAATATCTAACAAACTTCTCAAAATTACATAGAAAATACGCACCTGTAAAAATTGCTGCTAAACTAAAATTGTTGTAAAATTGAAATTCAGTTTTTATAAAAAAACACAGCAAGCACTAATTACAAGTGACAATCCTACAATGTCTGAATAGATTGCAACGAAATAATTTTAATGGTTACTCTTAGAATTCAACGTGAATTATACGACATATCACGGTATCTTACTACCTCACACGTATCTTACGATTCCCGTACGTGAAGATAGACTTTTTTGCAACTTTAATTGCAAATTTCTCAAATTATGATGGAATAATTTAGAGAACAAATTCGTATTCGGCATTCAGAAAACTATAGGAAATAAATGGTATTCTTCTAGTATCTAAAAGAAATCATTCTTTTGACTATGTAATAATTTCGTTTGGTACCGAAATGTAATTTGTATATTTTTTGGATTAATATATTATGTAATGTATGTATGTGACATGGCAATATTGACAGTAAATTGTTTTTATCAAAAGTATACAATTTCCAATAATTTAATAAACGTACCTAAAGATGTTTCAATTTATTCTCACGTGCACATATAAATATGTATACTGTTTATTGATATTAAAGAGGAGCTGTCGGTTAGTTTCAGAGACAATCGGGAAGATGTTCTACCTTAAAATATTTTTACAGAGCGCTCTTTAAACTACAATGACACATTTGTCTCGCGTGTGGATTCTGAGCTGCGTCCTGCATTATCCTAATGATACACCTGTGGTGGCGCAAACGCTAATTACTCTCCGGAATTGTAATTAAGAAGGTCGAGTGATCCCCAGAAACAAATGTCCCCTGTTGATGAAGGCCGATTACGAATGAATTTTTGATGCCACCTGTTGCTATCGTTGTCTTTCTTCACCCAAAATCTTCTCCTCTCTCTCTCTCTCTCTCTCTCTCTCTCTCTCTCTCTCTCTCTCTCTCTCTCTCTCTCTCTCTCTTGATCAATGTGTCACGGCTAGTACACAGATTATTATTATCCCAGTTATGTTGTAACAGCGATGCGATCGACAACAATGTCAAACTCTATGAGTACTACGAGTGAAGCTTTTGGAAACAAAAAGATAAATATCGGTACATTCGTCGCAATAGCATCAAAAAACGGAAATGTCGATTTATTATTATGATTGTTATATGGTTTATTATTATATAATGATTTGTTGTTCTCTCTTATCTATCTACAAAATTAATCAAGGCAATTGCGATATCGGAATTTGTGAGAAACATACTTTCAGACGAAGTTGTTAATACTCGGAAAGAATCGTTTGGCCATTGTGGTTTTGCTGAAATATCAGAAAAGAATGTCGGATAAAATCGATCGAGTTTGGCCCCCAAAAAGACAAAAATGGTATGCTTTTTGTAGTTTTCGTGCTGCTGAATTCGCTTCTGATTTTTACAAAATTTTAATTTGTTGGGAAAATATTTATTAAAGTCAGCATATGAAGCTATTAAATATATAAGAACTTAGCTAAGCAAATGACATCAAGTTGTCATTTTGATGTCACTACACGGAAAGAACAATTTTGTTGAAATATAAATCTGAAAATAATTGTGTTGAACCATTTAAAAAATTGTATCGGATGCTTAACTTGCTAAAATGTCAAAGCTGTTTGCAGGAATATTATCACGCGCTTATGCATTCTATATAATTATTTTGATAGCCCAACATAAAATTATTTTTTGATCTGTATCCATCAGTTAACTTTTATTGCTGCAATAAAATTGTTCTTTCCGTGCAGTTAGTCATTTTAAATAAATGACGTCAAGCTATTTAAAATAATGATAATTTTAATCGATCGATGACAATTTTTCTTTATTCATCCTACAACGTCTACTTATTTATAATAATTATTAACGTTGGACAACTGATCAATCGACGACATTTCAATGTTGCATTTATGTCGTTCTATTTATTCAGTTTTGAAAGAAACCAATTCAAATTGCGTTTATAACAACATTAAAACAAAAAGTTTATGATTTTATAATCAATCTATTGTACTGTGTGAAAATCTGAAAGAACAATTGTTTCTGTATTCATTTATGAAAATATTTTATAACTATACATATTTCATCTTTCTGACAACATATTCGCTGAACTGATTTGTCATATAGCTCCATTAAAATTCAGCGAACATTTATGGATCACTCAAAGTTTCAGTTCCAATACAATCACGAAGATCATGTAACGTTAATGGTCCTGACTTGGATGAGTGATATAATTCTTGTAGGTGATATTATGGCCATTCGTATGTTATCTCCATTATTAGGTGGCGATTTCTTGAGTGATTATCTATTGAATTATTTGTTTAGTAGTTATACAATGTGCTAATATTTCGCTACACAACAGCGATGTTTGTTAAGTAACTTAAGGTATTTTTGAGCATTTCGACACTATTTCAAGTCATATTTAAGCATTTACTTACACATACTTCCTCGTCTTTTTAAACTTAAACGTATTATCATACGAATATATGTACACCTGAGTGAGTTTTTTATTATTTAACATTTTATTCAGCTGTACACATTTTGAGTTAAATTAAAATAGCATGGATTTCGCCAATGTAGCGCTTTAAACGCATTGACGGCTCAACAAATCTAATACAATCTTCTTTTCGACATTTTTATGTCAAAGTAGTTATTCAATAAGTTGATTGCAGTAACTATTGTTAATCTATAGTTTTGTATTATAGATTTTCAGTATTGCAGTCTACATGCAAAAAAATTATATATATTTACGTATACATACGTGCATATATTCTGTATTTTTTTTATTTTAAGTAAATAAATAATTTTATAACAAAACACTGTTTTTTTTAAACAAAACTAATTTTTTAAAACTATTCTGAAGGAAAAAAACATGTTACCCCTGTTTCTTTTCGATCCGTTATGCAGTGTCATCTTATTTTTGTAAATAATATATAATATAACAAATATTTCATAACTTTGAGTCTAGAATCGATTAAATAATGGACTGATGTAATTATTAAATTTTTAATTTAAAATATTAATTATTAACAAAGTTATTGTGTAAATGTAAATGGGAGAGCCGTATTAACATTTTGTCTTCTCTGACATCCTCAAGACGTAAAAATGACGGTAATGACATTGAAAAGAAGAAAGGCACCTATGTTTATTTTATTGAATAGTTTTATAAACAATCAATATTTTATATTGAAATTTGAACGACAATATTTGTTGTTTAACAGATTCTAGATTGAAAGAAATGAAATATTTATTAGAACGTAATTTATGTGACGCACTACATAATTGGTGGAAGAAGAAAAGTAACAGTAATACGGCTAGCCCTTAATGTTATAAATATACAGTTATTTCGTTATAAAATTATATAGTTGTAACTTTCCATCGTTTAGAATTTTCTTGCGTTCAAAATGTATCTTGAAAAAGTTTTAAAGTGCTCAAAAGTAAAAATGCTTTATAACAGTTGTCAGCTACTGTATATTATAATAGAATATTAGCGCCACTAAAAACCGGCGGGCTACTAAACGAATAATTCCATAAGCAATTATTAGAATTTATCACCTAATAACTGAAATAATAGAGGTAGCTGTAATAATACTTTTTCTTCTCTATTTTTAATATTTTATGTATGACATTACATACCTGTAATAAAGCTATGTCATTTTTACGATATTTGGACTTCATTTTAAACATAAGATTTGTCATAAAAATAACAAATTAATGATTTCAAATAAATGATACCTTGATGTCTAGAAAGCTGTTGAACGATATGTTAATGAAAGTGTAAAATTATAATAAAGTAACAATATTAAGTGAAAATCGAGCAGTAAATAGCAACACGAATTAATAAATGAAGAAAGCCTCGTTAAGCCAAATCATGGAATAATTTCTTAAAAATATTTTTTGCGCAAATCGTATAATTTCCAATAACAAAGTACAATAATAAAATACTTTTAATCTGTATACACCATATTTCGTAATGGTGCATCGCAAAATAATGCGACACAGTGCAAAATAGAATTCCGTTCATATGTGCTCAACACACGTGAATAGCGTGAGTAGGGATAGCGATGCAATCGTGTTGCAATATTTATCATTTGTTTATGTTTTTATGTCCTCTCGTATAGATCTGTATTGGAAGAGGCGTGTTCGTATAAGTTTTTCACAAAATTGTGGTTTGGAGATATAGCTTACAAGTTTATTTCTTACAATAGCTAATGTTTCAGAAAAATTCAATAAAAAATCATGATATACAAAAACATGATTTCTTTTTGAAAGAAATTTAAGGAAGATAATATTTTAAAAACAGATGGCATTTAAAGTATGTTATATTTATAAAAGTTCTAATTTGACATTTAATATATTGTAGATGGTGTATATCTTTCTTTATTTACCTGTATAAATATGATAATTTTTGTAATTTAACAATTTATTTTATTGAAAAATGATGCTAATAAAATTTTGTAAAATTATATTTTTATAATACTAACAAAAAATATTAATTCTTATATTTATAATATCTTTTTATTTACAAAGTGAATATTATGAAAACGTTTTTGCTGTATTATTGTATACTCTAGAAAAGATAAAATAGATAATTTTTTTATAGTTTTTGAGATGAGCAATTCGATAGTTTTACTTAAAATTGCGTGATATGACGGGAACATAAAAGATTTATGAGTTTAAATCGAAAAAACCTATTAACCTATTATTAATTTTCGATCGCTACGCTGTATATACGCTATGGTACATAATTTGAAACATATTTGACATTAAAAATAAAATATCTTATAAAAAATGCTGTACAAAAAATGTCAAGCGCAACGGATAATTTTTGTGCGCTTGCATAAAAGTGTTCAAGATGATTTCTGTTACCTAGCAGATCGTCCTGCAAGCGCTCAAAAATTATTTATTGCGCTTAATATATTCGCTATTAAATACAACATTTTTATAAAATATTTTGTTTTTAATGTCAAAATATGGTGTTTCAAATTAAGTATCATCAATACATATAGCGCAGAGATCAGATTTTGACTGCCCAGATTGGAATTTATAAACGGCCCAATATTAGCCCGATATCGGGCTGCTGAAATTTCGGAAATTTGGTCCAATATTGGCATGATATTGGGATGATAAGTCTGGCGCAGTACCGATCATCAATGTCATGTCTGTATTAGAATTCAGTACTATTTTAATATGCCAATACCAATCCAGTATCAATTAACGTCACTGACTTTCAACGATGCTATTTTCTACTTATTATCCTATTATTACTACTTAAAACTCTTGCTATGTCGTATTATTTATATCGGATCATTACATTAAAATCAAGAGATCATGCGTAATTTGTTCTTACCGCATATATATGTCAAAATAATCTTTTTATAGTTATTGCACATACTTGATAAATAAATCTGTAAAACGTACCATTTCTTTACACTGCCTTGAGCAAAAGTATTAGGCACTTATATTTTTTTATTTTATTCTCCTTGGCCTCAAGACAAAAAAATTGCCGAGTCTACATCTTGCAGCCAATCAGAATATTCAACAAGCTAATACATCAGCCACACAATGCTCTTTCTTTAAAAAAATCATCAGATTTAGCTCTTTTGCTGGAGATTACTGCTATTTGAATTATCAACTTTCTTACAGTACTCTCTAAAGTCATCAAAGTTTTAAAAAGATTAGCCGCTTAAAGGGCTGGAGTATCCGGTCAAAAACCGGAAAACTGGCAACCCCGTAGTAAAGCAACCTGCGAATGACTGCGTTTCTCGTTTAAACTCGATTTTTCATGTGTTGCCATTATGTGACTTTATTTTAAACTAGCATCACCGAATTACTCGTCTTAAAAATTATAAGAAATAATGTCAATTTTATTTATTTTTTTCAAATACAGCAAAAACGGACACCTTAACATCTTTCTTTTTACGCAAATATAAATAAATAATGTCCGCTAAATCAATATCGCTACAGACTTAAATTTCACTTGAAATGGAGGATAACATCATTATTAGAGATACATACTCGGAGTTTCGAACCACACTCTATTACGAGGTTTCAGTATATTATACATAGAAGAAAATATATTATGTAAAAAAGAAAAAAAAACATTTAAAAAAAATTAATGGAACAATTATTCTTGTTCAATTTTACCATTTTGAAAGATTTCTGATAGATGTTGAGCGTAACTAAAATATGTGTCCGGTATAACAAATAGACCGGCTCGTTTATGTTAATAACAAATTAAAATTAATATTAGGTCGAATTAACGAACAAATTTTACTTTAATGGATCTAAAATTTTTACTTCAATGGATCTTGAAGTTTACATAAATATGTAAATATTTATTACGGGACATGTTTCGATCTTACTTGGCCCTCTTTAAAGCCGTTAAGTACCAAAAAATTTAACGGTTTCAAAGAGGATCAAGTAAGGTCGAAACATGTCTCGTAATGCATAGTTATATATTTAAATAATTATTTAAATTTCAAGATTATTATGTAAACTTCAAGATTTATTGAAATAAAAGTTTTAAATCCATTAAAATAAAATTCGCTCATTAATTGGGCCTAATATTTATTTTAATAACTATATAAATTATTCAAGTTATCATAACAACATCAAAGCAACATCCAACAATCTGGTGACCAATCTTGCATCCACAAGAGTAAATCATACAAAGAGTGTCGCATTCCAGATGCTCTCTTATTAAAAAACACAAAATTAAGAAGCATTCTTGAAGAAAATATCCGTAAAAATTTCAAAAGCATAAGAAGCATAAATGGTATGGTATTTTACTGTAAAGCTCAACAATAATAATTTATGGTATTGAGAAATGTTTAATACCTTCATATGCAACGTTTAATAATTTTTCAACAAATTAAAATTCTTTGAATCAGTCAGAATAGCGGATTCAATAGCTCGTAAACTACAAAAAATTGTTTTTACTTGCCACTCCGAGGGCCAGTATTTTACCCATCGTCCTTTAATTAGGTACAGATCTGAAAATAATTTTGTTGGACTCCCAAAATAATTAGGACGCTGAAATTGGTTTCTAGAACGTCAAAACTTTTTACAGCATATATCATCATTGCTGAGCATCCTTCATAATTATTTTGACAGTTCAACAAAATTATTTTTAGATTTGTATCAAACTATTAAATTTTTAGATACTTCAACCGAACTGTTCTTTTTATTAAATTTAATAAGAATTGATAAGCTTTAAGATAATAAATTATATATGTATAAAATAAAAATGCCGTAGGAGCCACGTGATTGTTAATGCGAAGTCAAATTTATTGGAAATTACAAACAATGTGACTAAATATTGCCGCATACGAAATTATTGGATCAAAAACTATTTATGTACGACTATTTCGGATTCAATCGTATGCGACAATATTTAATCACACTGTTTGAATAATGTTAATATTAGCATTAACAACCAAGTATAGTATTATATCTATTAAGGCATTTTCATTTCATATTGAATTTATCCTTCTCATATAGGTATAGAAGTATTTTCCAAGAATTATCATAACATAGAAACATTTTATAAATATTATCATAAAATGATTCCGAGTTTTTCAGCAAGAGACAGCATTATAACTCTGTGAGAAAGGTTAAAGAACTGTAAACAAGAACGGAAATAGATCAATCACGAGATGACCATAGGCGGTCGTAAAGAAAAAGTGTGTGAAAAGCGTAGACGCGGATATAAAAGGCGCAACAAAATGAGACCGGTTAATTATGTAGGTGACCGAAATACGCGTCGGATGCGCCTCTTTTATTCTTTTGCGTTGGCGCGTAACGAGTTGGCGGATCTATGGGGGATCAAGCCCATATTTGGCGGACGCTTGATAAAAAAAAAAAGGAAAATACCACGACTGGAACTTGTTTCCACGAATGAACTAGACTATCCAGTTCGTCTACGAGCGTTACATTGCGCTTTGCGACACGACGACAGGTCAGATCATTCATAGAGAAATTCATTATTAAGGAGTCTCTTAAGTGTCCTCACAAAGGGATCGTCTTTACGTTACGGGGGAGAATGCGCTGGATTATAAGGAGAGTTAGGAGAGAGAGAGAGAGAGAGAGAGAGAGAGAGAGAGAGAGAGCTCGGTGCTTTCGAAGCGTCGACGGAAGCCTATTTTCGTCCGCTTTCAACGTGCTTATCCAGTATCTCGCGCGATTCTACGTCGCTCTATTCATAACGAGAGTGCCCTATCAACGGGAGTGAATCCCTGAAGAAAGCGCGATATAGCCGCCGACGCGGAGAGTCGGCGTGCTCATAAATATTTAATTCTTAATCACGCCGGATGGCGAGCCGCTCGCGAGCCTGTAGTGGGCACTCTCGCACAGGTGGATAGAAATCCCTCTTAGGGAGACCGAAAGAGCAGGAGATGAAAGATTCTCTCTTCTTTCGCGTCTCATCTCGCAGCGACAATTATTTACCGAGCTTAAGAAAAGCAAATTACTAACGTTTTTTTATTAAAAGATATTTTTCAATTGGTTTTTTTTTACAGAGCAACCGAGAAAGAGAGAGAACTCGAAACTTTTTTACACAATCAAAATACACATAAAAATAAAAATAAAAAAACAAAGAGCAGTATTGTTTTTAATAGAAGCACAAAGATTCTAACAAAAACAAATTTTTTAACAATAAATTTGAAATTCCGATAAAAATGTCAAACATAAATATAAGGCGGCCTGTGTCAGTCACATCGAATTAGTGTTGATCTTATACATGTAGGGAACGGTCAAAACTGTTCCCTCACCGATTTTTATGAGCTTTGGATGTGCTGTAGAACATTAAAAAATATTAGATTCATATTTTTTTTTATTTACTTATCTCGAGGTTTTAGAATTTGAAACACCCCCTCAAAAATAATAGATTTTTTAAAAACTTGATTTTTTTTAACGGTAAATATACCATTATAAAGTATAAAAAATTAATAAACCTTTGTATGAAACATTTGTTGATATATCTCATAGCTTCAAAAATATTCTCTAAAAATGAAAAAATTATTTTTGAGGGAGTGTTTCGACTCCTTAACCTCAAGATAAGCAGAAAAAAAATATGAGTACTATTTTTTGATGTTCTACAACATATCCAAAGCTCATCAAAATCGCAAGGAGGAGGGGAGGAGAGACAATTCCAACTGTTCCCTTGTTAATGTTGAATAATAATGCCTCGGTAGTCAAATTAGTAGGACGTTCGAACTACAGGACGAAATATAGAGAAATCCAGGTTTGAATTCTGGCTGAGGTGTTGTTTTTTCGCAATAAAATTCTTTTGTTTTTCAGAAAAGGAGAAATTCCATAAATGTTTCTGAGCATCGAAACTATTATTAAATTGCTCATCAATTTAATAATATTACTTGTTTTGGCATCATGCAATAACTGTGTTTCGAGTCAAGTCCGACGAAAATACGGCGCGCAGATCGCACATATCGGAGATAGTAATAAACATTATTCAGTACCAATTGCAAGATCCGCGATTGAATTGCGATCAATTAGACCGTCTAATAGACCGTCTCATTTATGTTTGACAAATTTTTTAAACAATTAGTGAAATTAAGACCGATAATGTGAATAATACAGATAAGTAAAAAAGAATATCATTTTTTGATTAAAACGATCAATTTTGAAGTTCTAACAATATTTTTATATGATTTTTATAATTTTTAGTTCATACACTATGTATCCATTATTTGTCAATCTTAAAACAGTTCTAAATTGTAGCTTAAATTTAAAAAAATGTAATACTAAGCAAGTTTAATTAACTTTAATAATACAGTGATACTAACAATAAGAATCTTAAAACACTGACAAATTTTTTTTATATTTTTAAATATTAGGTTCAGAAATTAATTAGGTACCTTTACATTGAATCAATTACTAATGCATTTTAAATTTAAACATTTTCTCGCCATTTTGAGATTCTGAAGTACCTACTTTAATCGCGTTTTCCATTGGGATGCACGGAGTGCGCACTAAAAACTCGTGAAGTTCAGGTAGCACTACCCGAGTTTACCGACAGTGCAAGTTTTTTGCACGTCCAATGAAACATTCGCGACTTGATGGGGGCACATAGTAGTGTGTAATTTTAAAATAAAGAAAAATAAATAAATAAATAGAGAAAATATTCATCTTTATCGCTGCTAGATGAAGATGAAAAAAAATCCAGAATCACTTCAATCGTTTGCTCATTTAGAATGCCTCTGTTTTGCATCGCCACGTTTCTCACTTAATGAACACCGTCTTTCCGAGTTCATGCCGAATTTTTGCAAAAAACCTGACACTAGATTTCTCAATGAAACAGGACGCATGATTTTAGTGCGCACTGAAACTCTCAATGAAGCGCTCCGTTCACGGCGAGTGGAGATTCTACATTTATATAAAGCACTGTGGACGTTCTTTCCAATGTTTAACACATCTTGGCACATACAAGGAATGCACAAAGTGTAATGTTATGCATGATCAATTAGAACAAAGTATGTGTACGCTGTGCACAACTTCAGATAGTGTTAGAATTATTTTTCAATACCATGTCCGTGCTTCAGCATTTATTAATTCCTGATAATGATAGAAACTGCGTCTTCATCGTTTCAATCTCGTTTATAATGCCGCGGTTAGTAACTCCATTTAATTGAACTAGAAAACACAAGCTTAACACAACCGACTACATTAGTAATCCTCGGGCTGAGTGTGAGTGTTGTGTCGACGACTACGACAATTGGAACGCAACTTGTGTCGCCGTGTGCACGAAAGTGTCTAGGGATACTGCAAACGGAAAGCGCCCTGTAATATAACTTGGCAAAACAGATGACATACATGACATGATGTCATCTCACAAAACATGATGATTTCTGACAAGTATCGTATTAAACATTGTATTCTTTTCGTATTTCAATTAAAGAAGATGCTGCTGCAGAAATGATTTCTTCTGTTTTGGGCGAAGATGCGGTAAAACATAAAACATGCAAGAAATGGTGTCTGCCGCGGTATCAACTACGAAACCGAATATCCATGCCAAAAAGGTCTTACTGTATATTTGGTGGGATATGAAGGAAGTAGTATACTACGAGTTGCTACAACTTGGTCAGACTATCAATTCGGAGCGTTACCAACAGTAATTCATCCGTTTGAGTGACGGATTTGAAAGAAAAAGATTAGTTACTGGACACTGAACGAGGCAAGTCATTTTGCAACACGACAACGCTCATCGGCCACATGTCAAAAGCAACGAAGGGCGTCATTTATTCACTGGGTTTGAAAGTTCTCCCTCGTGCAACTTATTTACCGGATCTAGTTTCATCGGATTATCATTTGTTCCGATCGCTCCAGCATAATTTCACTGACATGTATTTTAGAATATTAGCAGAGGTGCGAAAAAGCGTCGATCGCATCAAAACCGTCATCTGTTTTTTTCGAGAAATTAATTTTTACCTAATATTATATCAAGTTGGGCGTTTACGCATAAAATATAAATAATTTACATTAATATATATCACAAAAAATAATATATCACCTTTGCCGCAATATTAATAAAAAATTCCATTTTTTTTCGTCATTAGTATCAAATTACCTTTGCCCTCATTTTAATAAATACTTTAATGATATAAAAGAATTTTAAATTATCTCTCTAAAGCCAATTCAAAGATATCTTTTAATAAAAAAAAACGTCGGTAATTTGCTTTAGAATCCTTTTAAAGGAATCTCCGATGCATCTCCTTTTGCGCGGCTTCGGTTTCTGCTTTTGCAAAAAACTGGAGTAGGTTTATATTATAATCGCGCAAGAATATTGCAATTACAAAATTACGTACGTAATGTCAAACTATACGTCAAAGAAAGCCTATGACTCCTTACGTGCTGTAAATATGAACTTAATGAGAAAATGGAACTGCTTCTTGTAACAATTATAATTGTTACAATTACCTCAAATTCTCGCGAAAAGGATCATGTAACGCCAGCAGAAATTACTTTCATATTGAGAGATCCATAATGCGTTGTTTTCAAGAGCAAAATTAGATACGTACGGGATACTGACGGATGAAACGTTCACAAAGTGCTCTCCAAACTCTCAAGCATTTTAGATTAAAGTCTCACTTTATTTGTACCCTGAAGGCACTTTCGTATTACCGCCACATTCGTATTATGTCCGGATTATGAACATACGAGTGTTGAAATATGAATTTCCATAATCAAATAAATTTTACTTACTTCTGCCTGCGAAAGGAGATCGCCTAAGAACATGGACGTTGAAGATTACCATTACGCAATAAGAGTTCTAGGTAGATAAGACGAAATCTCGAGTCGCTGAGGTCCGTTAGTATCATCATCATCCTGGGAGATATCGCTGAATACGATTTTCCTAAGAAAGTAAAGAAAAAATGGAGAGAGAAAGAAAGAGAGATAGCAAAAAGACAGTTATTTGCGCATCTATTACAAGCGAAGAGAATAAGAGACGGAGAAGAGAGTTAACTCGATCCTACTTCGATGAGCGAATATCGTCAATATAACTAACTCCGGGACGATTTAATCCTATATCAGAGTTTCTCTGTATCAGCGAGTGTATCCCGATATATAGTTATCGCTTATAAATCGAGCTTGAGCAGAGCAGTGACTAGACAAGCGCAACACTGCTCAGAGTTGAAGATGAATAAAAGACTTGAAATAGAATTATTAAAAAAATTATCAAATATAATATTTTCTAACTTTTAATTTTGCCACCGCGCGCGCTCTTAAGAATGTATCGAACATACGGTCCCTGCAAAGTAAATAAAATTTATATTAACACTTCAAATAAATTATACATATATATATATATATATATATATATATGAAAGTTGTGTGAATAAGATTACATTTTTATTTGATAATATATTTTTATAGTTTCTTTTACTCTATTTGTTATTAAAATTGAAATTATTTTTTGCAACATTAAGAAAAATCTCAATTTTTTGTGACTTTAAGTGTTCAAGACGATTTATACAATGTTTTATTATGAGAATGTTTGTTTAGTTATTTTGTAAATAAATTTCGTTTATTTTACAGAGCTAATATCTGCATCGCAAGGAAACTTTACATAAATTATCTTGAATATTTAAAGTATTTAAATAAAAAAATTTAGATTTTTGTCATTATTTCTTATTTTATTATTTCATTATTAATAATACTTTTATTAGAGCACATGCTGACTTCTTATTGAAATGACTTTTTGTCCAGATAGAAAATTGCCTCCAAATTTTTTTCTACTACTTTCAAATGCAATATACAACAATCTGTAATTTTTTCATAAATTTCTTAACGTTTTGAAAAATGTCCTATACATCCTTTAAGTTTAAAACCTCGACACTAATATAAAACATTAAAACTGCAACTCCACTTAATATTTTACAGGTTCTTCATAATTTTTGAATTAATTGAGTCATATTTAAATGTCAATATTGCTCTCTAAATATTTCTGATTTTTCTCGTTTTCCTACTGCTTTATATAAAAGAAATTTTAACAAATTAATATTAATGAAGTATTATTTAAAATCAATTATCGGACGAGAACAATTATCAAATCTTTCTATAATTTTAACTGAACATAATAATATCATTAGAGATATTAATTATGATGATACAATCGATGAATTTGCTAAAATAAAAGCCAAAAAGTAAAATTAAAATTATTATTTTCATTTATATACATTAAAGGTCGATTCAGACATGACAGTGCAGTATCCGTACCGTGACTGTACATGTACCGTGCAGAGATAGAGAGAAACAATAGAATTCAATGAAAATGTTCACATTTAACCATAATCGTGTCAGTGCCGGCCGTGTCTATAGCTACATGGTCTCAATGTTCGGCGACATTTTCACAGATACGACTCGAACGACTCATTAATATGCTAACTGTTTTTGCAATAAAAACACTGAACGATTAGTAAAATATTATTGTTATGTATACAAAGCGTCTCTAATGTCTCTGGCAATTAATATTTTAATGACAAATCCTTTTATCCATTTTAAAATAAAAATTTTAATTACAAAAATTTTATTCTTATTATGAAATTATTCAATTTTTTAACGCGTATAAAAAGAATTGGTTTTGTATAAATTTTTACTGAAATTGTTCAGAGATGTTTCAAAAATATTTCTAAAAAAATAAAACATTTGAACAAACTGACAGTACAAATATAATATACACAGATACGGTACGAGCATGGCACGCCGCGATTATCTAAATCAATCTTAACACAATAAACAATATTTTACATTTCTTATGCATACAAAAATTATTATATAATATTTGTTTTATTATTTCTCCTCCCATTAAGAAACTCCGTAAAATAAAAGCCCAGGATATATGAGAAGGCAGTTATAACTCTAGGCCTGAAGATAATTGTTATTATGCATAAAATTATAAATAATATATTGTTGTGCTCGTTTCCGGCCGAGTTTGAGAACATCTGGCCGCAGGAAGATCGATTTATCGATTTTTCGGACAAGTAAAGCGCGTTCCTGGACTTCCTGCTCAACTCGAACGTGACGTTCTGCTTCGGGATGCGGATGAGCTGTCGGTTTGACGTTCCGTCTGTTACGCTAGCGATTTTGTTGTACCAAAGTTCTATTATTAAAGTTCGTTTTCCTTTTTAAGAAGTGTTGCGTTATTGCGCGTTGCGTGTTCGAGTTTCCTTGCGCGAGCGTTCCGCGTGCCTTGCCCTACGAGTGCAACAATTTTGAGGGCTCGTCCGGGATCAAAGATGCATCCTTTCGATAATTTGACGGCGGCAACTCTTTCGAAGACAGAGGGGCGCGTCCTCTACGGCAGAGGATGCGAATTCGGACGTCCAGCGAATCATCTCGACTCTCCCCCGAAGCGGATTCTCTTCGGGCAGTCGCCATCGTGCTTCGACAACTACGCGCGGAAAGGCAGAGGCAGCGGTAACGAGAGGAAAAAATGCAAACGCAGCTACCAGGAACGCGACGAGAGGCTGCAACGTCTGAAGGAACGGCTGCTGCAATTTACAGGGCAGTCGTTTCCAATTATTTCTTTTAATGCTCCATCCGCGAAAGTTCTTTCCCGTGATTCCGGAAACGGGCACAATAATATATTTTCGGAAGACTTGGACACAAATTATACCTCAGAGGAAAATAATCTTTATTTAAAAAAAAAAGATAATCAGATCCTGCAGAGTTTTCTTATGCGTACGTTTCCTATAGAAATAATAAATATTTAATATATTAGATTGACCAATAAATCCGTGCAATTTTTTACCTAGAAATAAAAGACGATTTTTTTTTATGTCAAAGGTAGTAACTTTAGTCAATAATGTATTTGACCGTCGCAATTCATTATCTTTTGCCATCTTTAGAGCAGCTTCATGATCTCGCTCAAAGAAATGCTTATCTTTCTTAGTGAAAAGTACCGTTTGATGGCTTCCACGGAAACGAAGAGCTGTCCATTCAAGAAGTTCTGAAGAGAGCGAAGTAGTAATCTGAAAGCGCAAGGTCTGGTGAATATGAAGAACGCAGTAAGACATCACAGCCCAACGCCAATAATTTATACCGGGTTTACAAAGATGTGTGCGATTTGTGGCGTTATCATGATGAAAACCTTTGCGATGCACACCTACGATTCACTAATTCTAGACGCATCTCATGGATCGCTGCCTTTAATTTGTCCAACTGATCACAGTATACGTCTGAATTAATTGTTTGTTCGGAAGAAACTCGTAGAACATCAGATGCTTTCAATCTTACTAAATTGAAAGCATGATCTTGTTCGGATAAAACCCTGTTTTTGCAATGCTTTTTCGGCGGTTCGCTGCGCGCTGTCTCCACGATCTTTTGTGCTCGACGTTGTTATAAACGATCCATTTTTTGTCACCTGTCTCCATTCGCTTCAAAAATAGATCGCCGTAAATTTTCATGTTTTATGAATAAATCGCTGGAAATGCATTCGATTCGATTTGCTTCACTCAGATTGTGCAGAACTGAAATGTCGAGCTGATTAATGTAACCAAGTTGATGCAGTTTTCCACGCTCGATTTTGATATTTGAAAAACATCTGCAATGTCCCGCGTCGTATAGCTTGGATTTTGGTGTCGATTAACACCTTCACTTTGTCACTTTGTCACTGTCGATCTCAATTGACTGGTCCGAGCACGGTGCGTCTTGAATGGAAAAATCTCCAGAATGAAAAATCTTTCAAACCACTTCTGGCACACACGTTCTTTCATAAGATTCCCGCCATACACCGCACATATCTTTTTACAGATTTGCGCTGCATTTTTCCCTTTTTAAAATAAAAAAAAAAGCATAATATGCCGAAAATGCTCGTTTTTGTTATTCGTCTTACAACAGACGCCAAACGTGCAAAACACAACCAATTGTCACGCGTTTTTCTTGAATACGCGTTAAAATATCATCTACAAAATATTTATATGTTCCTTTTAAACTGAAGGTAGGCACTTTTATGAGCGCTCAGTCATCTATGGGTAAAAATCGCACAGACTTATTGGCCAATCTAATATACGTTGTCTCTGCTCAGAGAACTGTCTTATTGCCTTACTATATAATATACTTCACAGTATAATTTTCATTATCATTTTATTTTCATCATAAGTATACATGTTGAAATGCTATTTTAATTAAATAAGATTGTATCCTTATTGTGGCGTTAAATTAAGCACATTTTACTTTATATTGTTGTTTAGCTATATGTTCATATGCAAGAACAAGCAGGAAAATCTCTTTCTATCCCCTTCCCTTTCTTCTCAATTTTGACAAGCAGAAAGAATTAAATTATAAAAATGATTACAACGTAGTTGAACACTTCTTAACCAACAAATAAATACATATTTCTCTAAAAGAGATAAAAAAACCTATAAAAAAGAACTAGAAAAGATGTTAAAGAAGTTGAAACTTTCGTCCCAACAATAAATGACCTGCATATTTCCTTAATCCAAATGTGCACAATGAACATCATTAAAAGGTCTTTTACATACACTGCATAGAATGAAAATATAGTTGCTATTAATAATATCAGAAAAACGCCTAAATGGATTACGTGTATTACTAAATAAATATACACAGAATGATGCTCACAATAAAAAAAAGGTATTAAAAAAGTTTTAAAGATCCTTAAAAATTAGTATCAGTATGCATATCTTAATAAATTTTGTGTAAAAATAAATTTTGTTGGTCCTTCGCTGATTGAAATCTGCGGTACGCTCATGTAAATGTCATTCAAAATATTAAATGGCATTTATTTCTTAAAAACGTTTTAACGGGAGTATACTAGACACACGGATGAAAACAAAGGTCTTCCTGATTTTTTTTAAATTTGCAATTTTTTTCAAAAAGTGGAAAGAGATAGAAGGATAGTGTTTATTTCATTATAAAAAATATTATTTAAATTTATAAAAAATAATAGTTAAATTTTATGAAAAAATAATATGAAATAACGTAGTATGTACATTATTTAAGTTTTTCTAACTTTTATGTTTTCAAAAATACAATCACTTGAAGATGACCATATCTTGAAAACAGCTTAACCAATCAATTGGCAATTTTACACACTTTTTCTAGACACAAAAAACTAGTGCTTCAAATAGAATTTTTTGAAAGTTCGATTTTTTATCGTAATCAAAAAACAAGTAATATGTATAGTGAAAAGTCGTTATGTAGATTTTAACTAGCTATCATTTTATTTAACAAACAACTACGTTAACCACTAGATCTATGTTTCAATTTTATAAAGTTTGTTGCCATTTTGTTTTCTGATAAATTTTGTAGGAATAGCAGTAATCATCGTAAACATCTTAAAAACATGATTTAAGAAAATTTGAAGCTATTTTATATATTACTTTTTACAAAATTTAATAAACACGAATAAATACAACTTCTTTATTTCTTTTCACTTTTTCATTAAAAAAATTCGTAAAATTAAGTTTCGTTTTTCGATCCGTGCGGTAGATGTAATGTTCCCTTATAAAGTTTCAATAACGTCGATCACCAATGATCGTAAAGACACTACTGAAAAATTTGAAGCCGTCATGGATGATCACTATGACAGTCAACGCGTTAATATTAAATCTAGAGATGAATATTCTAGACATGATTATTCGGCACCTCTGTGTAATATATAAATCATATCCCTACATAAATACTTTTTTTTCGTTATTTTTTATCTAATAATAATTCACCAAGCTCTATAGCTTGAAAGTAAAATAAAAATATTGAAAAAATTTTCAATTTTATATAAATTAGAAAAAATATTTTAAATTAAGTTCTTTAAGAGAATCTTGAAGCAAATTACTTTTTCTTTATTAGAAAACATCTTCGAATTAGCTTTACACAGAATTCAAAATTTTTTACATAATTAAAGTACGCACAAAAATAAAGAGAAAGAGCAATTTTACACTAATAATGAAGAAAGTTTCATATTTAAACACATAACAAATTTTAAAATTAAAAAAATTCTTTTTGTTAGCAAAAATAAAGTTGCTGTTTGCTCTCTTTATTTTAGCGTACTTTAATTGTGTAAAAAAGAAATTAAAATTCTATACTGTTAATTCAAAAATATTTTCTAATTTAAAAATGTCGATAATTTGCTTCAGGATTACCAAACTTTAAAATTGTTTTAAAAAATTGCATATTTTCTTACTTTTATTTCAAATTTACAGTAAATAAAAGCAAATGTAACATACGTTATAAATACAGCTATGCACATACTTAAATAAAGATTTTTTCTTAATGATATCCAATTTTTTATGTAAAAATTTATTTTTACAAAATGTTTTTTAATGTCCAAATTAATGAGTTTACAAAAAAGAAAAAAGATAAATTTTTATTATAATGTTTTCAATTCGCCTAAATATTTAGAAGACTTTTTTTATTTAACTTTTTAGGAAATGCGAGAAAAAAATGGCAAATGTTCTCGAATTAAACATCAGTATATATTTATATACATATATCAGAAATGCGTTAAAAATGTAAGCTCTTAATTCAAATTATGCGCAATGTAGGACAAAAAAGTGGCGTTCTCATATCATGCTTAATTCGCTTAGAGCATTACGCCACCCCTTATTAAACCGTATAATTAACCGTTTCACTTGCATCATTATTAAAGCATTTATTTTAAAAACTTCTTGCCTGCCATATGCGAGCATGTGTAATATTTCACGTACAAATAATGTGTATTTAATGTTAAATAGTACAATGGATCGCTTGTGTAACAATTAAAACAAAATACAATAATAAACAAAATCAAAGAAAAATAAAAGGCCAAAAATGAGTGAAATAAGATGTAATTTTTAACATAAAACTTATTTCCATTTAATCATTTAATATACTTAGAAATACTATCATAATACTTTATTTTCGAGTAATATTTCTTAAACAAAGACTAAAAATAAAAATAAAACTTTATAAACATGAATACAAACTAGAAAATGTTTTTTATTAGATTATGGTATAGTAGTCTTTATAATACCGTTTCGTATTTTGTAATAATTAATATTTTCGCAATATAACCCAAAAAGAACTGAGAAATTGAGCCTCAAAACCGGGACAATAGGCATCAGTAACATCGAAATTTAGACATGACCCTATATTAGGTTAGGAATTAACTATAAAATAAATTGGTAAACAAAGTGATGAAATATATTTTTGTGTATTAAACCAAGTTCACAAAATTAAAAAGTTAAAATTAAATCTTCGTATTTTGTACAGTTTTTTGGACCTTTATTAGTGAATTTGTAGCGTTCAACGCTTTTCTCGTAACTTAGGATATTAAAGCAATTTTAGGAAGCTACAAACATATAAATATGATATGATCTAATATTGTCAATAATATATTCACTATTGTTTAAACTATATAATTTCCAAGAAAAAATTTTTGCAAATTTTATGTTTGTTCTTCAAGAACTTACTTTAGCAGGTTTAATATAGAAATAACTATAAATATGTGAACATTACATTTTATATCTTTAATAATTATCTAAATAAATCGTTATTATCAGTATTAATTATACAGTGTAGTATTTAGTTTCCAAGAAATAAGGCAATGTTACTTTATCTATCACTAGGAGAACTTTCTTTCTCTAAGAGAGCTGTACTATAATATAGACGATTTTCCTTCATTGTCCTTCAACTTGTTTAGTTTTCCTCAGAAGTATTAATAAATAATATTAAAATTAAATACATATCAATGCGCACATTCAAATAAATATAAATACAAGTGTAAAAAATAGTTATATCAGCAAAGTTATATCTGCACTGACATTTATATTTATTCAAATGTGCGTATCTTTATTTATTTAATTTTAAATTTATTATTTATTAATATTTGAGGAAAACTAGGTAAATCGAAACGTAGTGTATATTAGATGATAAACAGAAATATAAAATTTATCGTTAAAAATATGTACCTTATTTTACTTGTTTTGCCTTTTTTTTCTTAATTACTTTACAAATACAAACTGTTTACTCATTATTTTTGATGAATAATAAAAAAACCCAGAAAATTTATTAAATAATATTTATAAAAACATTGTAATTTATTTTTACATATTTACATTTCACTATATAGAAACAATTTCTATTTAATATTTATAATCAGTAAAGCTGTCTTTTTGTTAAAATTGCAAGTATGTATGAATAAAATAACAAAATGGGTTGAAAGCTACGGAATGCATAAGCATTAAAATTTTAATTGAACAGAAAATTCGCAGCATCAGCTGCGTCGAGACATCGAGCTGCGCTTTCTTCGCTGACTCGCTCGAGGCGATTAGCTTGTGCTGTAGCTGCAAATTCAATACCGTCTCCCGCTCGAGTCATAATTATCCGATACGCAGAACGCGGAACAGAGCGCGGTAAGTACCGGGTAAGTGCGCAGCTATGAGCGTAACACACTCGCGTAACATCCGCGGCTAAATTTACCTGCTATTTTGCCAGAATGCGCGCGAAACTTCATTTCGCGGTTAAATCGCTTCGCAGTACTTACCATCAACGAGCATTAAGCGCGCGGAGTCTGGTTAAGTCCTTCGGAATCTACAGACAAAGATGCTCCACCGGATTTCTTTGCGGCGATCACGCAGACCATAAAATTGACCAAATTTGCCAAGCCGCCGATGCGCATTTGTTCAATTTATCGTAACGGTCGTAAATGTTTGCTAAACAATCGTTTGGCTCCTACTATATAAAAACAAGATATACAAAATGTTCCGCAGAAAAGTTCAACAAACTTTTAGAATATGTTCTAAAGGTTATTTTAAGTAAAAAATTCGTATACACTACAGGTCAATTCGGCTCAGTTATCAATATATGGCTAATTTTATTAATTGTAACACAAAAATTTCAAAACATCTATTTTCTGCTTGCAAACATGTTATTGCTCATCATTTTACCGTCCAGGATTTCGATACAAGGCCATCTTTTTTATCAATTTGTTTGGATATTTTGAACAAATAATATAATTAAGAAAATATTTACCGAATAAAATTATAAAATAATAATAAAATTAATCTAATAAAAGTTATAAATATTTAATATTTTTCGCCTGTTACAATATTAAGAAAATTATCCAATGTGAACAATTGACATATAGTGGTACTGTACGTACATGAACTTGCTTAGGACCTTAGAACACGTCTTACAAGGGAACAGTCCTCATGTCCTTCACCGATTTTGATGAGCTTTAAATATGTTGTAGAACATTAGACTGATATTTTTTTATCTACTTATCTCAAGGTTTAGGAGTTGAAATATCTTCTCGAAAATAATGGCTTTTTCGGCTTAGCAAATATCTTTAAAACTATGACAGGAAAAAATGTTTCATACAAAAGTTTATTAGTTTCTTATACTCTTTATAAGAAACTAATGATATATTCTTTTTTGAAAAAAATCAAATTTTTTCGAAATCTATTATTTTCGAGAGAATGTTTCAATCCCTAAACCTCAAGATAAGCAGATAAAAAAATATGAGTCTAATATTTTTTTAATGTTCTGTATATCCAAAACTCATCAAAATTGATGAGACAATTCTAACTATTCTCTTGTTAGAAATTTGTCGGTTTTCTCGCAGAACTTCTACATTTATGTAAGATACAAAAGGATAAATAAGAATGACGTACAATAAACGCTGAATATGGATGTTCTCATTCAAATGCATCTATGTAAATTGTAATAAAATTTTAAAAAATTATTTTTTAAATAAAAAAAGTTATAGAGAGAGATATTCTGACAGTTGCTGTATCAATACAAATTGAACAAGAATGTCTTCTACGGTCGTAGCTAGGTCTTCGTGCTTGTATTGTCTGTGTGATTTTATATACTTTCCTCAAGTTCAATGAACTGCGCGCCGAATTAGTTTTCAGTCATAACATAATTCTAAATTAAACAAGATTAAGTAATATCATGTATTATTAAATATTAACCTTTTTCCCCCCTGAAAAAAACTGTAAAGAAATTATTGCGAAAAATATCACCTCAACCAGGATTCGAACCTGGGACCTCCCAAATCTCTGGTACGGGTGTCTTAGCCAACTCAACCACTGAGACTGTGATGATATTTCTCGCAATAATCGACTATGAGTTAGAACGCTTTCACGGGCAGCGTGACTTTAAAGTAATAGAGAGAGATATTTTGATCGTTGATGTATCAATACAAATTGAACAAGAATGCTTTCTACGGTCATAGGTCTTTGTTTAAAAAAAAAAGTATTTGTTCTGCATTGATTGAAAAAATGGACGGAGCTTCTAAAACTGTTCGAGCAAGGCTATGCACAAAAGCGGATGTTCAAGAAGTTTCACGAGTCAATATACAAAGCACAACACATAAGATGATTAAAATTTGTATTAACTAAATTTAATAACAGTGCTTAAAGCGTACAAGTAGTAGAAAAAGTGATTCTTCTTAATAATATATCTACAACAAAATTGCGTCCATATGAAAAAGGGCTCAGTGGCCGTAATTGACACCGCTGAATAAATGTATACGTAAGACAACGCAGTAATCTTTTTTTATAATTATATCGTTTCCATAATCAATCGAAAAAAATCACTTTGTCATACCCATTACTCAGTGGCCTCAATTATTCCATCTCACGTCAACAAAAATAAGCTCTGTATAAATAACGTCGTAAGATAAAAAATTGCGTCAGTCGCGTTTCCCAGGGCCGATGTTCTTCTGCGTCAACCACGCCGGATCGATGGTAGATAGACCGCGAAGGTAACATCTTCCAGTGGCTACGACCTCAGTGAACAGCAGCAACGGCGGCTTTGTACCGTGCAACGTTGAAGAAGGGTGTATGGTTACCGACTGCTTCGAATACACCTGTGCCAAACGCGTAATATGATTACTCAAGAGTTTGCTTGTTTGTCGCTGTAGGACTGTAGGAAATTCGAGCGCGGTATAGATACAAACAATAAAGGAAAATAAAGAAATAAGAACTAAAAATCATTTATTATATATTCCTTGCGTATTTTTCCATAACTCTCTTTCTTCCTCTTTGCTTAAATCTTTATCATTCAAAGGCAAAAGTAAACACTGTAAAATAAATAAAAAAGAAAAGAATGTTTAGACGCTAATTTGCTGATTGAAATTCGTTAAAAAAGAATAAAAGAGAATAATTGAAATATGAAAATTTCCAAATATGAATGTGATAAAAGAAACTTGTCTATAAAATTATCCAATATATGTATATCATATTTCAATAAAAATAATAATTTTGTCTTAATCAATAAAAATTCTATAACTTATATATATATATATATATATATATATATATATTAAATTTTGAAAGATTTTTATATTTTTGCATATTATTTTATAATGAAATTAGTTGAGAAAAGAGAGAATAATATTCAATATAACATAAAAAAAACTAGTAATAAGACAGAAATAATATTATGAGAGAGAGAGAACATTTACTTACCGTGACATACGTCTGATCCCTCTGCAGCTCAGCGAGATTCTCGTATAATCCCTCGAGGAAAGCTTTTCTGAGTTGCTTCGTATTCGTCCCGCAGCTCACCTTCTCCAAATTCGCACGTTCCGCCAACGCTGCAAGCTGTTGCCTCACTTCCGACCCGTACTCCAGATTTCGATGGTGCAAGAAGTTCTCTTGGCACCACACTTTCTTCTGCGTAACGCTTTGGTATGCTCGGAACACATTCAATAACATTACGTGATCTCCCTCAGGCGAAGCAAATCTAAAACCCCCAATAAAAGTTACTCGGATAACATAAAATAATAACTTGCGTAGTCAATCGCAAATCGTAATACAAAATGTACTCTGTCACAAGTACCAGTGCTTCATGATAGTAGCTTTATCATAGATTTTATCTTGATTTCATCACAAGGAATAAAAAAATAAAAATCAGTTGTAACAAGAATAAAAAAATCAATTTTTAATTATAAATTTTTTACGAGTAGTTTGAAAAACGTTCATTAATTATAATTAAAAAAAACATTATGAATGCATGGTTTCTTGTTTTCTAGTAAAAAATTAACAAAGTTATTCATAAAATCATGTGTGTTATATCCAGATGTAATAGACGACTCATTTTATAGCTATTATCAGTTGTCCACGCGACTGCGCTGGTAGATATCATTCGCATAACTTTTGATTCAAAGATAACCGGTTCAGAGAACAAACAAATAATTCTTTCTTTTTAATTAAACATTAAAATAAGTTTTTTATTAAGAAAATTTAATTAGAAATTGAAATATTAATAAAACTTTTTTTCAAATTTTAATAAAAAACAGTTGAAAATATAAAAAAATCTTCATTTATTCGATATTCTTAAAGCGAAATATAGTAGACTTCGATTGTTTTCATTTCAAATTTTATTCGCTATTGCAGAAAAATCAATATATTATCTCAAAGAGCGTACGTATTTTTATTAATTAAAAATAAAATTAAATAATGTAAAAAATAAAATTTCTAATTCTAATTAATTTCGGCAAATTTATCTCTATCATGTAAAAAATTACTTTTAAAAATGTTTAATTAAAAAAAAAATTTATCACTTTATTAGCAGGTTTTGAACCGGAGTCTTGCAAGACAAAAGTTATGTCGCGACTGCTCTATTACCACAGCTACAAAGAATATTATCAACAATTTAGAAATTATAAAATAACGCTTAATATAATATGCGACGTAATTTAGAATAATTTTGTTAATTTTTTATTAGAAAAGCAATTGTGCATTCATAATGCTTTATCTATAAACATTTTTCAAGCATCCTTATTTGCAAACCATTTTAAATTAAAAACTGATTTTCTAATTTTTTCTTGCCTATTCTTTATCAGTGTATCTTTAAACGATAAAAAAATTGCAAGAGCCGTACCGTGAGCGTGCATTGTGAGCCTGTTCTCTCTTCATGGGAGGGTCCATGAAAATCGATTCTCCTGATAATAAAGCGATAACCGTCAGTGCTTCCTCCAAACACCTGTGTTCCACCGACGCAAGGATCACTTTGGTAAATCGAGGGTCTAACGGGAACAGTGACATCGTTCGGCCAAGCGTAGTCAGCTGCGGTGGAGATCCTTTTACGAGGGATTATATAAGAATTTATTGTCTGTATTAAAATGACTCCTGTTACTCACATCTTGCTCGATATAATGAAATAAAAACACAAACAGTCACCGATCAATCATTTTCTTTTAACGCATCTCAATTTTATATAACAAAAAAAAAAATTTGTTTTAGTATTAAATAAACTGTTATTTTAAAAATAGCAAGTAAAAATCAAAGTTGGATAATTAATTAAACGTTGAAAATTAAACAATAAAGTTAAAAAATTAATAACTCTTAACTTAGTTAATTTCAAATAAATTAATTTTTAATTTGAACTATTTATTTAGAAAAAATACATAAACTTACAAACTTTCCCTAAGTTAAAAATGTATCTATATAAAAAATATTCGTTTTAATTTAAAAATATATATAAAAGTATTTATTATTTTATACAGATTTAATTTCCAAATAATATTAAATTGATTTCATCCATATTGTAATTGTTTTGTTTTATTATATATTTAGAGTATTTTAACATTAAAAAATTACGATATTCTAATTTAATATAAATACAGTAGAGTCTCCTTAATTTTGACTGATGGGGCGATAAGAGCGGAATGCCAAAGTTATAGAATACCCTCACCACAGCACGAGTCCACCAATCATCGTGTACTTGCGCGAGCAAAGTACACGATGATTGGTAGACTCGTGCTGTGGTGAGAGTATTCTGTTAAGGAAGGGGTATGATATTAGTGTTTGTGAAAGTACGTGTAAAGGAATGCAAAGATTAGAGGGGCCAAATTTAAGAAGACTCTACTGTAATATTTTTCAGAATTAATTTTTAATTTTTAATTAATCTTGATGTAACTTTTAATTAATTTTAACTTATTAACTTTAACTTAATTTAGTTAAAAAAATATATTAACTCATCCAACTCTGATAAAAATCAATAAGAAATTTAATAAGCATAATTTATTAAATATAACTGTCCAAATAAAATTCTTTTTTTCTAAGCAAATAAACATATTTAAAAAAGCGTTTTTATTTGTAAATTAATAAGTAACATTTATTACCTTTAACTGCACCTAGTTTTTCTAAACAATTCACGGCCACGTTTATACTCTCTTTAGGCGGTTTATCCATAAAATCGAAGGTGGTAATGTCGACGCCAATAGCGAGCAGTTGCAGAGCGACTCCCGCGAGAGAACACCTTTGAATTTCTGGTATCGGCATGTCCTTCATCTTCTCGAACTCTTCTCGTGTATAAGCTCTATAACACCTGCCTGGTGCTTCGCGAGCGGCTCTACCCGCCCTTTGCCAGGCCTGAGCCTGTGAGATTTTCTCAACCCTCAACACATCTAACCCCGTCGTTGGATGATGTGTTCTCGCTTTGACAACACCGGTATCGATCACGTGGCGGATTCCTATATTTCATTTCCTTATTAAATGTTCAGGTGAGACTTTAAATAAATATAAATTCGAAAACAACGAACGCTGTATAATTAATATTTAAATAAGCACGATGTTGAAAATAACATAATTAAAATAACATAATCTATTAGTAGTATGTCGCTTCAATTATCACGTTAGAAAAATTCCCTAAAGAGCTTATAGAAATAAACTTCCTCTTTACTTCTTATCTTATCTTTATAAGTATCTGGCATAAAAAATCTTAGCGCTGATAAAAATGTTTATTATCTCTTTCACTTTTTACTTAAATTAAATAATAGAAATCAAAAATATATACGTACCGCCAATCGTGACGGATGTCTCGGCAACATTTGTCGATAGTATTAATTTCCGCATTCCCGGTGCCGAAGGTTTGAAGGCCTCTAATTGCTGGTGAGTGGGCAGAGCCGCGTATAAGGGAAAAACTTTTAGAGGCGGATAGTCTTGTCCATCCAGTCGTTTAGCCACTTGTCGGGCAGCTATTGCAGCTGCTTCTATTTCTTCTTGGCCAGTCAAAAAAATGAGAATATCCTCACTAAAAAATTAAATAACAATTACTAAAATATAAATGAAATAATGTATGATTCCAAGAGAAAAATGAATGTTGATGAACAAGCATAGTCAAGAAGAGCATAGATTTCAGATTTGCTTCATCCCGCATGTGTGTCATTTTTTCAGAAATAGATTTTAAATTTGTAAATAAAAGTATGTTATGAAATTTTCTGATAAAAAAAATTTAATAAAATTTTGATGATATTTTGGGCAATATTCATAATTAATTCTTATTTTAAAACCGTCTTAGAATGCTAATGCAGCTCTGTGCTTAATTCATGACACACATCTTAAGGTAGCGTTTAAGACAATTTTCATATTTCTTTTTTTCCATTTTTTTTCTTCTTTCCAAAAAAAGCTGAAAATATTTTTGATATTAAATGCAGAAGATATAATTTCTTTGTAATGCAAATAAACACACAAAGAACAAACTTCTAATCTCCTTAACATATCTTAATTTTGATGTAAAAATTCTAATAAAATTTTGATAAAACTTTGATGATATTTTATTGAATTTTATATTCATTTTAAAATATTTTTTTATCAATAATTTCATCCAAATTTTATTAAAAACTCATTAAAATTTCAATAAAATGTTACTTCATCAACAAAGAATTTTTGCGATTTTTCATTGCAATTTTATTAAAAATTTATTACAATTTTCTTCAATTCGTCAATACAAAGTATCTGCGTCTTTTCATTATAGTTTCATAAAAAATGTATTACAATTTCAATAAAATTTCCTTATTTTTCATTAAATGTATTAATTTTTTAAAATTTTATAATATTTTTATTAAATTCTCATTAAAATATCATTTATTTTTAAACGCTGAAAATAATCTGTTTAAAAAACTATAATTAAAATTTTGTTACATATTCATTAAAATTTCATCAAATTTAATAAAACGTTAAAATTTCATTAAAATTTTTCTACTAGGATTATAATCCATTTCAAAAACAATAAATTTTTTAACATTAGAACATCTATTTCTATATACGTTGTTTCTAAATCACAGTTTACATGTGTTAGAATTTCATGTTGTTCTTACTTTGCGGGTGCCTCACGGTGAATTTGAAACGCCGTAGCTAACGCGGCGAATGCATAATCCTGCTGCGAGGTAACCGCGTGAAAAATCCTCACAGGATGTTGACGACCTTCCAAATACAACGCCGGCGCTTGGAAATATTCCTTGAATTTAATAGGATCCATCGTGGCCGACATAATTAAAAGTTTTAAAGGCGGCAGATTCTTCAATTTGCGCAAATTCTGCGCTCGTCTCGCCACACCAAACAAAACGTCAGTCTGCACAGATCGCTCGTGAGCTTCGTCGAGTATTACCACCTGTTGCAAAGTTACCAATTCATGCAATAATCGAGTAAACAATTAAATAAGTAGAAAAAGATGATGTTTAGATTCTCTAATTTTCAGAAAAGCATTAAATTTTTATTTTTTGCTAACATATTAAAGTAATTATTTTATAAGAATTTAATTTAAAATAGTTCCAGAACGCAGTTTAAACGAAGTAGTAAATTACATCTAGAGTTGGGATATAATAAATTATTTTTTAGTAAACACTAAGTTACAGTTAGTTATAATTACCCACTCAATAATATTACTATTATACACTCGTTATATAACAATTATATCATTGAGTTATAGAAAATTATAATCCTATAAAACTATAGTTATAACTCTGTTGCCGTTATTTTTTTTGTAATAATCGTTACTTTTTTCTATTTGCAACCATAACGGTAACAAATTCAGCCAGTATTTTTATCGTTACTTTATAAATATATGCGTGTGAATCATGTTACCACAATCATTAAAGATTTCGTATTGAACTAGTAAATTAGCATAGATGATTGTATGTCACTCTAAAGAAAAGGTCATCAAAATTTTATGAAAAAATAATGAATCATATACTTTTTAACAAGAGCCACAAGTGTCTGACTTGATTTTCTTTGAAATATATTGTTAAATACAAAAATCTAAGACACAAATTTTTTTATAGGTGCGTTATCTCATATTTAGAGAGTAAAACTTTCTTTTGAAAAAAAAAAAGGAGGGGGGATTTTCTCTCACAGAGTGAAAAATTATTACAACTTGGGTTATTTTGACTTGTAAAAATTACTGAATAACAACAATAAATGTATGTAAAATTTCAAATTAATCGCTCACATAGTTTCCATAAAAAAATAGTCTTTTTTTACCTTTCAAAGGATCCTGCTTATTCCCTTAAAACTGTTTTCTTACACTTTTACATCTTAATTACTTATGATTTACATAATTTTTAAAAGTACTTAATAATTAAATACTTTTTAAATGTTTTTATTCAATAAATTTATGTTTTGTATCATTTACTCAGTATATTCATTATAATAATGGTACTCAACTAAGAAATGTTTTAAACATAATGATTTCTTGCACCATCAACATCTTACTATAGCTATATTATATTATTGCAACTTCGACCTCACATGTTGTTCAAGTTTTGTCAAAACCAGATTCTACTAGATTTTTTAATTCTTCTAATTTTTCGTTTGTATAACCACTTTTAAATCACAAATATTTAAATAAGTTGTGATATTGTGGAGAGAGCAATTGATTATGTAAAGAATTTTATTATATTATATTATTCATGCAAATATATTTACATATATTAATTTCCAATAGTAAAACAGTATCTAAAAACCTTTTAGCAAAGTTTTCCAAATTCTAATCCGTAAATAACTAATGATTGTATTTTCCCTGTAGTATCTTTTGGTATAATCATAATAGTAACATGTTCTCCCAGAGGTGTTAAAACACTATACTTGTCTAAAGTACAATGGATTGTTGAAAAGTGTCACGTCTGAAGAATTGTGTAATAATATAAGAGACAATCCTCTAGAAGTCACATATTTCATATCAAAATCTCGTATTTCATTCAAAAAATCGTCTCTCATGTAAAAAAATATGTCACATTTATTTTAAAATAAATGATAAAATATGATATAAATTTACACGTATGTACATTCAAGCTAATTGTAAGTAAACAATCAAGATAAATCGACAATATAAATATATTCATTTAGCAATCTTACGTTCAGTCAGTGCAGTCGTCTTGTTATAACCATAACAAAACAACTGCATTGACTTCATATCTGTGCAATTTTGCTGTGTTAAATTGTACTTATATTACAATACAAAGCAAAGTTTAACATCTTTGGGAATGATTGTCAATTCGTTGAATGTTGTTGGACTTTCATTGATGTCTGTAAGTTGAATATATTTAACAAATCAAGAAATAACGTACATCTAAACATGAGATACCACACGTATAAAAAAATACGTGTCTCTTAGATTTTTAACAATATTGTGTTTAACAATATATTTCAAGAAGAATCAAATTGGTTCCGAACAGTTGTAACATGTCCCTTGTAAGTAATAATAATACTCTTCAAAACAGTAATATTTTTAAAAATTAGCAACAAATAACTGTAACAAGTTACTTTTTGAAAATAATGATAATGTATTACTTTTATAAAATAACATTCCAACTCTGGATATATTATAAATAATAACATCTTTCGTTAGGCTTACTCCGGTATTTATGCCGTCTGAAGATTTACATCACATAAATAAAAAAAAAATAGAAGTGAGGGTAGTTTATACGTAACTCTATTATGTGTTTTTATGTCACATTAGTATTGTATTATAACTTTAGGTTTTTATTATTAACGGTAAACGAAATAGTGGAGTTGAATCGATTTTTCATAATAAGTAATGCAATCATGTACGGGAAAATAATTGTTGTAAAGAATATAAAAGGCCTAATGCTTATTTCAAGATACATAAGTGAAAAAGGAGAGTAAAGGATAAAGTACAGTAAATTAAAAGTACATAGCTTTTGTTTTCTTTGTTCAGTTTGATGTCTTGTACATATCTGTTTGAATATATGACACAATTAGCGCATAAGATGAATGCTAGTGATTGTATATCCCACCTCTATAAGATATACATATAGCAAAAATACAAAAATTTTTTTAAAGTTTTTTTGAAATAAAAAAAAATTAATATTTTGTATTTTTTGTATACTGGTAAATAGTATAAAGTTTTGGTATAATTAATTTTCCTTAAACACAATAAATAATATTTGATAAATTAAGTTTTAGATAAGTGCAGCATATACATATACCGGAGTTATCCCAAACCTCGTTAAAAAATTCTTTAAAATTTGTTGTTGACAACTAATTTCAAATATAATCTTGCTCCTCTAATAATTGTGTCATATCGTACTTGTGATGTACGACTAGTATGACTATATAATGTACCGAGTAATCCGACAGAATCTCGTCAGTCATCGCCTCTCGCACCATCATGCCGTCCGTTAAATATTTGATCCTCGTCTGCGCAGAGGTGCAATCCTCGAAACGAACACAGTAGCCCACCAACTTTCCTGGTTTCGCCCCTTGTTCCTGGGCGACCCGGCGCGCTATGCTGACCGCCGCAATTCTACGCGGTTGTGTGATGCCGATGCAACCGGAGGACCCAGCAATCCCAGCGTGGAGCAACAGCTGTGGAATTTGCGTGGTTTTACCGCTACCAGTCTCACCTATTATGATAAGAGTATTGTGCCGGCGTATCTCGTCCAACAGTCTGAAAATCGTCGAACAATTATTTCTCTTTAATAAAAATGACAATTTGAACAAAACAATATATAATGTTATAATGACAATATATGCAGATCTTAGTTTTTGAAAATTTTTCTGACATTTACTGTAGATAGCTTTCAATAAAATACTTGTATAAATTCGATTAATAAATGTTTTGGAGAAAGATAAAACTATTACCAAAATGGAAACTATTACATACAGAAATGATTACGATCCGGCGACAGAATAAAAGAGTTATTTAAAGAATGAATATTGTATTGATACAATTGTTGCTATGTTGCTACGATTTATTATTATAATATAGTAATGTAATAATTTATGTAATATATGTGTATGTATACACATACGTACTGAAAAAAGACTTGTATTATTTAGAAATATAGTAAATTCAACTAATACATCTGTTAAAAAATGAAAGAAATCTTGTAAAAATTACCAGATTACTGAAAAGTCTTTCAAACATTCTGATTATAAAACTCAAGTCCTATTATAATAACTAAAAATTCTGTTCAATTTTACCAAAACGCACGTAATCACATTATATGTATGTATGTCTTGTAGATATAATATAAAAAAGTTATAAATTTTTTTATTGCATCAATACGTTTTGTCAATTCTGCTTCAAATTCAGACATGTACAAAAAAGTAAAAAAAAAAACATTTCAATTCATACAACTCTATAATTGTATTTCAAAATATTAAAAGAGTGTATCATTTTTTCAGATTTTTAAAGCCCAAAAACCCTTTGAGAAGCACATCCGATCACCAACATGATCGAATTGCGGTTTGATTAAGCAGTGAAAAATCGGTTATACTGTGATTATACTATAGAGGATTAAGAATTTATTTATGTAAAAGAAAAAAAATTGTAGAAGAAAAATAAATTTCCATATAAAAAACAATATTTCTTTGTTATTTCATATAAATTTAATTTTTAAATAAAATAATAAAGTAGAGATATGTTTTGGACCGATAATGTAACAACACAATAATAATAAGAAAGCCTTCATCGGTCGTAGCTAGATCTTGGTGCCTATATTTATTTGTGTGATTTTATATACTTCTTCGAATTCAATCAGAATGTGCGCCGAATTGTTTTTCCGGTCGTAACACAGCATGTCAAATAAGAATTAGTAATATCACGATTTTTATTAAATTAATTAATTTAATATAATAATTGATACTAATTTGCATCTATATACCCATTCCCCCTTGAAAAAAACTGTAAAGAAATTTATTGAGAAAAATAACAGCCGAAGATGCCAGATTCGAACCCTGGGTGGGGTGTTATTTTTATCGCAATAAATTTTTTTACAGTTTTTTCAGGGGGTATTGGGTATATAGATGCAAGTTAGCATCAATTATTTAATTTAATTAATTAATTTAATAAAAATCGTGATATTACTAATTCTTATTCCACATGCTGTGTTACGACCGAAAAAACAATTGGCGCACATTTTGGTTGAATTTGAAGAAGTATATAAAATCACACGAATAAATATAGGCACTAAGATGTATCTACGACCGAAGAAGGCTTTCTTATCATTGTGTTAAAATAATAAATTTATTTGATGATTTACTATATACTGTAAATGCTTTGTTACTTAAAGTAATCTAATTTTTTTTCAATTATAATATTCTAATTTAATATAAACAAGTTTTTTAAAATTAACTTTAAATTTAACCTATTAAAGAACATGGAAGAAAAATGTTTTAATTATATCACAAGACGTATATGACTAACAATAAGTGCATTTTAGTGAGCAAATAAAATTTTTGGTTATTATAATAAAACTCGAAATTTTATAACTAGAATGTTTGATAGACTTTACTATAAGGATTTATTTAATATTTTCCAATTGAATCTATAAAACTTTTAGTTATATTCATTAGACATACACGCAACATAACAAAGCAAAATTTTAGTTAACATTAACCTCAGCACACCAAGATTCTATCATTGTGCGAGTGCACGAGTCGAGTGAACACACGTGTTATTGTTTTGTATCATCAGTGTCATGCGTGTTAATTATATCCCGTAGTAAAATGAAACGAAATGATATATGACATAACTGCAGATAACAAAACTACTTTTCTTCTCCGCTAATGAAATTTTGAAAAACATATAGAAGTTTTTAAAGACTTATAATCCAGTTAATTTAGATTTCTGCAGTTATCGCTTTGTAACCGCACAACACATGGATTATGAATGTAGTCTGTTTCATACCATAAGGATAAATAATTATTATCCCTGTTTAACATTCGATGAGCAACAAACGTTACATTATGCGCATCATGCGTGAAACGGAATCCATAATCAATGTACTATGCAGTTACAAAGCAATAACTACAGAAATCTAAAATAATTGTAATACAAAACTTTAAATATTTCTATATAATTTCCAAAATTCTACAATTATGTAAAAAAATTAAGAAAAGGAATGATAAAATTTCACTTTTCTTAAATAACTCAATAAATATTAACGCGAACAATTCTTATCAACACCAATTTGTTAACGATAGAGTTCTATAAATCATCCAACAAGTAAAAGTTCATCGCGTATATAGAACAAAATTTACAATTTACTGAAGAGGGAAAAAAGAATGTGTTTGTGAGGCAGCAGGAAGGAATCATGAAATACTAACTAATGTTCGAGGGGGAATTCACAACCCAAAATTTTGTACACCAATGCCGATTTTTGGCATTGCTGTAAAACACTGCCGACATTTTTGTACACTGCCGACAATGCTTATTGTTAGTCAATGCCTACAATGCCGTCAATCCTATATTAAAATTAAGGCAATGCCATGCAATTATGAACACTACCGCGTGCCCATTATCATACGCCAATGCCTGCACAAGAATTCTAAAGCTTTCCCGAAGTATTCAAAAATTTTTGTGCTCAACCCCATGATCGAAAAACCGACTCTGAAGTGAGCTCACCACTCCCCAACCACTGACGACAATGCCGTCAATATTATAGGTCACTGCTTACTTTTTTCGGCAGTCCACTGCCGAAATTTTGTACACCAATGCCGGCTGTGAATTTCCCCTCGGTTTGTATAAATTTTGTGTTTAATTTTGTCATTAATTTTATAAAATTGATTTATATAAATTTGTTTGTTAAAAATCCGCGCCCTAAAGAGAGAGAGAGAGAGAGAGAGAGAAAGAGAGAATTCTCTGTTGTGCAATATTTTATGTATGTTATATTGTAAACATAAATACACAATAAATATTTTATTTAAAAAATGCATTTCTATAATTCTTTTTCAATTACCTAAAAAAATTTATACCATAAAACTGTAGCACAATACACACTAAACAATGTGTAAACAATGTTTTTAAATTAAATTTACTACAATTTTACTATATTTCTATTTTATTATTAACAGAAGGTAATTGTTAAGAATACCCCCTCCACCTCTGATTTTGATGAAATTAGATTAGGCATTACTAGGCATTACTAGGGCATTACTGGGCATTACGTAAAATTTTGGCAGTAATGCCTAAAAATTGGGCATTACTAGGCAGTAGTGTACACAATTTTGATCAGCGGTTTCCCCCTCGTTCTGTTCTCTTTGGGTTCAGTTTAATTAGTAAATGTATACTATATTATAAAATATAACAAATAGCAATATAAAAATACATTTTTTAACGAAACGTTTAGTATATTATCTGATTAAGCAGAAGTAAAACGTAAAAAACGAGGTAAAAAATTATACCTTATACAATTTTGCTCTTTTTTGGGTTTTAATTTTTTCCTTGCTTGTAATTTAAAAATATATTTGTAAATCAGTTGACAATTCAACATTTTTCCTAATATTTTATTATTTTATAGTATAAAAAATTTATACACATTTTTTTTTAAATTCTTACACAAAATTTGTAAATAAACTAAACAATTAGTTTCATTTTCTACTTTATCGACCGTGAGTAAACGTCACGTCGAAATTGACTTGTTGACTAATTTACAATCAGCAGTGAACCTCTCTATCTCCATTTCGCAGCGTCCTGTATGTATATATACCGCGTGCACGACGCGAACGTCGCGGAGTCACACTCCCTTCTTCGCGCATGACGCGTAAAAAGGGTACATCTCATCATTTATATTCAAGAAACTTACCGTTTACGGAGCATATAGACGGGCAGCGATTTTCTTCGCTGATGTAAGCCACTGTTCGTTTTGTCGCTATTCTTTGTCGCGCTCGCGACTTTATTATCCTCGCTCGTTTTCCGCACTTTGCCAGGATTTTCGCGGAACACGACGGCGCTGGGCCGCTTCATAGCTAATTTGGACGACTTCCCCATTGCGCTGTATTTGGGATCCGCGTCGTCGTGGACCCTCATCTCGCCGCGAACCACTCGGAATGCCGGACGATGCACGTACACGCGTATGTACCACTTGCAGCTTACAGCACGACCAAGCACGTCAAGCACGTCAAGCACGTGTTGCGCGTTACAGCTGTTCCGTACTCACTGTCCGCATGTCCTACTCCTATTGGCGTCTCGGCGCGCGCATCCGGAATCCGGAACACCACTGTGCCAAGTATCGAGTTAGAAATTTTTACATACGTCGAACGCTTGTGTGCTACGCAGATAAAGAATACTTGGCGTTACGCATTTCCGGAAAAGAAAGTACCGCTTTTCTGTGTATAAAAATCTATATTTTTTAGAATAGTAAATATAATTTTTTGTAATGTTTAAGACATTGAATTTTTAATTTAATATAAAAAAAATGTTTTACATAATATATAAATACATAATGTGTTTTATGTTAAATATTTTATATAAAATATTTATTAATTTTTATATTAAAAAAAAAATTAAAGTATATACTTCATATTTTACAAATCTAGTTTTCAGAAAGGATTTTTCAGGCTCTATAAAATTTCGTGATTATTATTTTCATTTTTTTACAAAACTTATACGTATATATAATTATCCAAAATTATATGAAGCTTAATTTTATTTAAAATTGGATTAAAAAATTACCTGTTTTTCATACAAATATATATAAATTTGTATCTTTCGCTTTTTTCTTTATTAATTATATTGATGTATTCATCATGCTTACGATTAAGAAATTTCAAAGAATGTAAATGAACTTCTCAATCAGTAATTTTATGATTATATATTTTTCCATTGTTATCAACGCACTGGTATTTGATTCATGATTGGTAATATTTCGAACATTTTTCATCATGAAAAACAGAGGTATGAGTTAAAAAAAACCAGAGTCCGCGAATTATCAGTCCTCTGTGACTAATGATACTAAATTTAATGCCAACATCGACGTGCACACCAGCTTTTATCATGTGTCATGAGTAATGTATTCCGACATCGTATTCCGTCGAAATTAACTGGTCACAAAGAAAAGAGAAAGAGTTGAAAAAAACTTTAAAAACATTGCAAATATTAAAACATAAAAAAGATTAAAAAGTGAAATGATAAACAATTTTTTTTTATACAATCATTTCATTGAAATTATTAAAAAGAACAATGGTCAGAGATCAAACATTTATTATAATATTACATCAATATATAATATATCAATTTATATATTACACGTCAAGTATCTTATGAACAAGTAACTTCGCAACGCTTATCTCTTTTTAGAGGTAGAGATCAATGATTTACACTCCACAATCATCATTGATAAAAGATATAATTGTGACATCGCCATAAAAATTAATAAAAGTTTCAATATAACACATATTATGCAATGTTGTAATATCGACAGCGATCGAGTCTATCAAAACACGGCCACGATACAATTAAAAAAGATCTTGAATAGAACTGCGTCACGAAATTATCACAGATCAAGCTGTGTGTAATAGGAAGACACAATGAGCGAACATTTCGACGAAATTTAAAAGTATCTTTTACACACCTATATATTAAGAATTTGCAACTAAATTATCATCGTAATGGTCTATGAATCGGTGTAATCGCATGAGGCGGTACCTGGAATTAAAAAAAGCAAGTTATTAAAAGTTACAATATTACTAAAAATCGTTACAATTTACATTCTGGATTTCTTTTCTTCATTTATATTCTGTTTTTATTCGTTAGTCTATCATTTAATGTTACAGAAAGAAGACCAAAATATATATAATTTTAATAGAATCGACTTACCATTGCACCAATACGAGACAAATAACGATTTCGTATACTAATGTCAGATTGTGGTTGCATAAGACTGTCAGCTGAGAAATCCGATGTACATTCCGATGACAGCAATTTTTCTCGCTCCAAACTTTCAGGCGTGCATTGAACTGCCTCATATCGTTCTCTTTGTCCTGGTGTCATGTTGAGATAACCACCACTCATTGCCATGTCCGTCACCCAGATTGCACCGGCAGTTATCAGTGAAACTGTTGCAACGTAAAATATGTTATTTGTAAAATTTTCCGTCTCTACATTCTTGGGAATTGTATCGTATTGTTAGGTAAAATTTTCCAAGTTTGCGAAAATACTCACTCCAGAGCCAACCGAGGAAGAACATCTCGAGCATTAAATATCCTCCTTTATCGACAATTATACCAGCCACAATCGCGACTACAGCGAGGCCCAAGTTTTGTACAGATTGTGCTCTAAAAAAATTATATTAATTTGATTGCTAGCATTCTCTTTAGTATCATTTTGTTTTAAGATGATTAATTACTACTTACATTCCGTAAGCCGTCCCAAGCTGATGTTCTGGCGTAACGAGAGCAATCAGAGGCCACAAGCTACTAGCGAGCATAGAATATGCTAATCCCATAAGAATCATACACGCGTAGGGATTTAAATAGGTAAAAGCAAGTAACCCATGAGCAACAATAGTCACACAGATGCTAATAAATACCCATGATACATTTTTACCCACTCTGTCCACGATATAACCTAAGAGAGGTGAAGCTATCGCCGATATTGAGTAAACAAGAGAATTCACTGTATTTGCAGCGGATGGATCATATTCATACTTTCGTTCAAAAAATACTCTGAAATAAAATTAATAAAACATTAATTTTACTTTTTTTATACACTATTATTTATAAATTTAGAAGCGTTTGCGATTTTCTCGCACTTTTTAAAAAATTAATGTATTGGTGAAAAAAAATCATAGAGAAGTTTTCAAAAATGCATTTTAAAGAGAAAAAAGCTTCAAACTTTTTTTAGTTTTATCTTTACGATATTTTGTTCCTAAATTATATAAAATTAAAAATTAATAATTTTTAAATATTTTTTATCTCGAAGCATTATATTGTCTGATAGAAATATTATTGAACAAAAATTAACCAAAATCTTCTAGATAAGTTAAAACTAAAGTAAAAATTAATTAATAAATTATTAGAAGGTAGGCTTTCCAAGCTTTAGTGCTTTGTAAAAAAAATTAATATAATAATTCTCGCAATGATATCAAACTTTTTGTGTAAAAACTCGTTTCTTATAAAATTGTTTTCTTTTGAAATTAAAGAATTTACAGAAAAAAGAAAAAAATGTGTTTAAGAAAAAATATTTTTAATTTCTATACATTTCTTCAAAACTTTTTGAAAATTTTTATATATTTAACTTTTCGTGAAATTTAACATTTCGCGAAAAAATCACAAGCGCTTCCAAACTTATGAACAGTAAAATCATCCTATGTAATCATATATGAAAAATTGAATACGAGAATTAACTTCTAAAATAAATAGTAATATGATATTTTTATTTTACAGATCTTGGCTGAGACAATTTAAAGATTGTTCTATGCAATAGATGTTTTCGTTATTGTACTTACTTTCCTAAAGCAATGAAGGGAAATATTGCAACATAATAAGCAATGCAAATGATTGCAACCAACCAAAAGATTGGCTTGAAATCCTTGACGTCCTTTAGGCTAACAACCTGTGGTTCTTGTCCTTCTCCTCGTCGAAGCAATCTTTCGGCCCGTTTGTCCATAAAACCCAATACACAGGCGCATATCATCGACATCACACAGGTGAGAGCTGCGAGGAAGAGAACTACGCCGATGCATTTTGGGCCTTTATAATATTGAGATACATAATTGTATACTGGTTCCATTACTAAAAAGTTGACGGTCGATCCTACCCGAGCGAAGCTCAACTGCAGCCCAAACACCATATTTAATTCTTTACCTTTGAACCAAAGGACCGCGTAACTGTTTTGAGCAACCGCCAACGATTCTGCACCGATTCTGCAGGAAAAAAAAGCGATCGTTAATTTGACAAATTTATAAAAGGATATCATGTGATAGTTCAATATTGTGAAATTCTGCATTTTCTAATCCAATAAACAAAAATAGATTAAAAACTGGATTGAAAAAGATTTATTTCAACATTCGCGAATGCATACTTCTGAAAATCTGAATCTATTTCAAAGCACAATGCTTTGGTATCCATTTATAGGAATTGAATGAAACATATTTTCTATATCTTTCAATTCAGAAATAAATTCTTTTTTTTTTAAGTGGATTGTGAATACCATTCAATTTAAAATTGCAAATAGGAAATACATTGTTTCAATCCATTTAAATTCAAAAAAAAGTTTTCATTTGAAAAAGTTTATTAGTTTTTGAAAATATTGAATTCATTTTAATATCTTCAAAAACATTGACAGCTCTATTCGTATTATCAAATAGAAATATATTCATTTCCAATGGAGTCGAATCCATTTCAATCTAGTTTCATAAATTTAAAGTATGCATATGGATGGATTTAAATAGATTAAAATTTTCAATTTGTTTTTGTTTACTATGGATAGAACAATATTAAAAACATACCCAAAGACAAATCGACCAAGCATCATTAGCCAAAAAGTATCAATCATAGCGCCAGTTGCAAAGATGATCTGGCCAATTAATGTAAGTCCCATGTATATCACTGTACCTAACCGAATTCCAAATACGCTATCCAATAGGAATCCACCAATGAAGCATAGAATGACATTTGGCCACGAATATATGGAATAAAGCAGAACGAATGTACTGGTTGACATGTGCAAGTCAGTTTTAAAATTATCTTGTAATGCTCCAGGATTATCGAAGCAGAAGTACGAACCTGAAATAAAGAACATATAAATTTAAAATTTCTACTGGAATTGCAATGCTGAAATAAAACTAATTTTTTAAACAGTGCTTATTTTCTCAGTTATATAAATCAGAATGTTATTTGCTAAATGCTATACAATTTGATAAATGAAGATACCCTATCATGTATACATAGCTCAATTGTGTCATAGGTTCTAACATCACTTATACAACATATGGCCAATATTAAAAAAAAGGAAAGCGACATGATAAACTGCACAAAGAGAACATTCATGATGCAGCTTATCTAAGCAATGTCAAATTTTTTCTCCTACAATTAATAACACGAAGAGACACAAGATAGAATACACTCAAACAATTTTCAGCTCAACTAATTATTTCCCATTCTTTATTTGTTTTCCTTTATTAAATTTTAACTACCAAATCAAAACTGAAAGATTTCTCATACTTGTAGGCAACTAGTGTAGGCAACTAGTGTTAACATATTACAAACGTAGGATTTGTTATTAAACTTGATACTGAAAAGCATTAAAATCAGAGTTGCCAGTATGCATAAAATATAAAGAAATATACATTATATATGTACAATGTAAATTATACAAACTATATTTCACATGTCCTCAACAGATAATTTATGGAGCATTAAAGGGCCTAAGCAGAATGATTGACTTATAATTTTAAGACAAGTTTTATGACTTAAGTCTTTGTCTTTAGTAACGTACAATAACTGTCTTGTGTCTCAAATCTTAAACTAAAAAAAGATTTTGTTCGTAACTTAAGACTTGAGACATAAGACAGTTATTGTGCGTTACTAAAGATAAAGATTTAAGTCGTAAAACTTATCTTAAAATTATAAGTCAACCATTTTGCTTAAGCCCAAAGATTTAGATTTCACCAGAAAGAGTGATATTTATATTCTGGTTATTTTCTAATGTTGTGTATTTTTATTTTATCAATACTAAAATCCAATATATTAATCTTACAACTTGGTTATTTTTTTCTGTGTATCCAATTCAAAATAATTTACATAGCTGCATTGTTTATACAAAAAATATATATATATATAAACATAAAGTAAACAATCTGTACAAACATGATCTTGAAATAGCACAATTTTATTTAAAATAAATAGAAGAATCAGAGAATGACCTTTGGAACAAAATACATTTCTATGTATGTATTTATGAAATATCGCGGAAATGACGATCGATTTTGCGAGACGTGATGAAATGAATGCATCCAATATGCATTTCGTCGCGATAGCGATCCATTCATTTGACAGTGACACTATTCTGGCGTGACGCAGCCAATGCAGTGACAAAAAATAAACAACAAAGGACGCATCTGGCGCAAACAATTTCGCGCTTTGCAAAGTTATGTCAGTTGGTGTATGGTAGACGTACCAAATCCGAGCAGACACATAAGTGCCAAGCCCAAAAATCGGTAAGGCACCTTTTTCGGGCTGCAGCATCCTTGAAGGGCCACCTCATCGTCGGATCTGTCCAGATTATCTCCGTCCGAGTTTTCTACTACACCTCCCTCCATATCGTTATTGTTATAGCAATGTTTTTGTCGTTATTGTTCAAACAAGTCACGTGCTTTGTTGTTCCAGACAGCAGAGTTACTCCACAGGTAATAGAGTCCAGGCAGTGATTAATTTGTTCTATTGCACGTAGCGTTGTCCGTTCCTTCACGTCATCACGCACGCGGTCTAGTGAACAAAAAGAATCGGCGATCAGCCGCGATCGCTGGAATGACGCCTGACGACTACTCAGACTGCATCGCGCGACTGCCGAGTGCCCTCATTGTTGATCGGCTAATCTGTCAGTCGGTATGCGTCATTCGAAGACAGTATACACACAACATATGATGACGCGAACTTCAGCCAGCTTCAGCGGGCACGGAGTACACGGGCATCTATTCAGAGAGGAACCTGAGAGGCGCTACGCCAGCCTTTTTTCTATAACGCTTCGAACTCCTAAAGTCACTAGATTAATAAAGTACGTAGGAAACCAAATCATTTACGATAAAATTGTATTACTGAAGCCGGACCGCACAGTACATAAAATTCATCATAATTCATCATGATTACAGATATACTTTTGTAAGTATAAATTGGTAATTATTATGGTATTGTAAAAGAGAAAATATTCATATACGTTATAAATATTTTATGATATTGTGTACCGTTGGGAATGTGTTACTATATTTTGGAGGTTAGATTGTTTAACTCTTATAAATGCAGTTCTAACTGTATTTATTACTTTTCTAAATATTTATTATATTAGTAATTGAGTAACAATGCCTATAATTATTTAAATGTATTTCTATTCTCATGTTATCATTTTTATTCTATTGTAAATTGCAACCTTCCACGTTTTTTCAGGATGCACAAGATTATCTGTACGGGAGGGTCCCATGCGCACAGACCTGATCGGACACCACCAATCACGTAATCTAATCTAACCCAACCAACGGAAATACTCTAGGCATCGGCCGCTATAATTGGTGGTGTCCAATTGGGCCTGTGCGCATCTGGGACCCTCCCATCTGTACACCCAAGGACTTTGATTCTGTCCATGGGGAAATTTTTCAAACTGAGAAGTCACCACTTTCTACATATTTACAGTTCATGATTAATGAAACGACTAGAGCTTATTGGTAGTTACATTAATCATGAACTGTAAGTATGTAGAAAGATAGCAACTTCTCAATTTGGAAAATATCCCCATTGACAGAATCAAAGTCCTTGGGTGTATGTACGTGTTGGATGGTTTATTTTATGGACGGATCTGCCAACTGTTTTGGCAATGCTGTAATATGCGTAAATAAATAGCGAGATGTGACACATAGTATATATGTATATATTATAGTGTATAAGGTATGTAATGTCTCGATTTCTTACATACATACAAGTCATTTAATAGCAGAAATAATAATAATTTTGTATTATGTTATATTAAATTGTGCACTTTTGTTGAATACCTTTCAGAATATGAATCACTTTTTTAATTCTTTAAAGTATCAGTTATTAAGCATTGTTGTTAGTTGCTTATGTTGTTATCATGTCTTTTCGCAAAAAATTTTTGTGTCAGTTTCCTAATTGTAATGGGTAATTTTATTCTTTTATTATACATTTTATACAGTATTATATATTTTTACTTTTAAAAATTAATGTCTTAAATTATTTAAATTATAAGTTTGTTGCATATCAAAGAAAGCAGCATTTTTAGTTTTTAATTTTATTTTACAAAAAATGTTTTTTTTTCCTTTCTCTTTATTACCAATAATTATAATTATTAATAAGTATATTTAATTAAATATATATTGCCAATGTTACTTTGTACTCTGTCAAATTTTAATAAATATTAATAGTTATTACATATATCTGTTGTCTATTTTATTTTCAGCGAAATCTAATCTACAACATAGAAATTTATTTTGTTCCATATATATTTATTTGTAAGCATAATTTGTCAATGTTTAAATCAATACAATTCATTGTCAAATCTATTTTTAGGCTTTGTGAAAATATTAGTAAAAATAAATTTAAGTTGTGTTGATAGCGTTCTGAGAGATATATAATTTTAAAAATATTAATGTAGGCGAGTTTTTTATTTTATCAATTGATCAATCGCATTATGCACAAATGCAACTTTGAACTGTAAACTTGCATTTGCGCTTAATGCGATTAATCGATCGATAAATTAAAAAACGCGCATCTTTCATACGAATAGCATATAGATCACTAGTTACTATACCTAGCCACTTTGAGCGCGGCGATCAACTTTGATTTCTTCATTTAACACGGGGCTTTCGCTTCTCTTTATATATGTTCTGTGTAGAGTCCTATATAAAGAGAGAAGCGACATTGATGTCCGAAGTTCTGATTGGTAATCTGATTGATACTTGATTGGCTAAACGAGCAGCCATATTGTGACCACAGCTGTATGCAGAATGATATGAATGGTGTTTGATGACTTTAGAGCGGTCCCAAAATGGCGGTGGAGGACTCAATTGGATACTAAAGGTTGTGGTGGGGGTTCGATGTCGCTTCTCTCTTTATATAGGACTCTAGTTCTGTGAGTCTAAAGGTGCAATTTCACGCAGCGAGTAAAAGCTGGCGTTTTACCCCCACTCAATCGCAACGCAAAGCAGCGTTAAAAAGCTAAACGCTATCGCCTCTATCCTTTCATGTAGCGAATAAAAGCTGGCATTTTAATCTTACTCCACCCAACTCCACCGCATCGCAAAGCAGTGTTAAAAGCGGCATTTGCTAAGTACATAATCTGACTTAACCGCAAAAATAGAGTTGGAATATTATAATCAATATATCGAGTTTGTAAAATATTATAAACACACAGTGGCGGTTATAGCTGAAATTAGAAGACGACGTATAGCTGCTGCAATTGCTGCAATGTATTTGTTAAAAAAAGAAAAAAAATAGATAAAAAAAAGTTTTTGGTAGCTTCGATTTTTATAAATCGTAATGAGCAGAGTTTCTTTTTTGCATCGGGCCCAAATTGTTACTAATGTATTTACCGCTTTTAGGATAAAAATAATATGAATTTTTATCTATGTAACATTCATTATATCCCTCCATACAAGAGTGCCGATATATTTCTTCACTTTCTTGTATGGTACAAACAATTGTTTTGCACACACCACAAGTATATGAGGGTATAACAGAATTTCCTACAATATAAAAAAACACAGTTATTAACACAATATAACAAATAAAGCTATCTACATAAATAAATAAAAAACAAAAAGCAACCTAGCCTGAAAGTATGCTTACTATATGTATATAATATATATTAAATTTGTTTGTATTTTCAGATGATGTCGATTGAGGTTGTGTTCCGATATTAACTGCCAGTACTGAAAATGTACAGTATATGTGACGTGAACTATAAATTTTCAGTACTGCCAGTAAAAACGGAACACAGCCTGATTTAACCTTTCAGTCATAATTTTTTTCTTATATATTTACTTTTGGAAGGTAATTAATTTGGAATGTAATATTTAAATTTCAGCGTCGTTTTGCTAAAAGTTGAACTGTGTCGAACTTTGAGCGTATATTTGCTGGATTTGCCAAATTGATGGAGAGGGGGTAAAACGCCAGCTTTTATTCGCTGCGTGAACTTGCGCCTTAACGCTTGCGATGATACACCCACGAGAGAGACCGCAGGGGCGCGCTAGTGAGTCTCGCAGGGCCAATCGCATGGCGATATATATCTCACATGGTTCGCGAAACCAATTGGGGCACGAGACAGAAGGTCATGTGACCCACACAGCCAATCAGGCAAGCAATACGCAGGTAGCAATCCTAGCGTGACAACGCCACCGCAGTGGCGGCCGATTTGAAATTTATACCGAGTGAGCTCACTATAATATTAATTATTAGATAATTGCTCACTTACAATAGTATCAAGCATTAAAATGAGATATAGATTACAATATTTGTAATTCTTTGTTTATAGCTAGAGAACTCTTCATTTTCATTATCACTATCAGAATCATCACTGCCCACATAATACGTAATATTTCTGTGATATCACAGAATTATTGCAATATCACAGAAATATTACATATTACTTTGAAATATTACAGAAATATTACTGTGATATTACACAGTGATAATGACATTGAAATATTCCACTGATATCACAGAAATATCACAGAAATATTACTGTGATATTACACAGTGATAATAACATTAAAATATTCCAGTAATATTATTGCAATATATTGTTGCAATATTTAATTCCAAAGAACAAGGTAATGTCAAATGACGTTTTTATTATGTCTTATTAATGCAACGTTATTATCTCTTTGATTAATTTCGATATTTTCAGTATCCATAATATTCTTGGTAATTTTGGTATCCTATAGAAGAAATCAACTTACAAATAAAATAATTATGTCTTTGCCTTTTTGTGGAATAAAAGTGAAAGTTAAGAAAAAAAATTAATTAACTTTATTATTAGTTTAGATCATTACTCTTTATCTTTATCTCTTAAACTGTATATATAAACTATAATGTACGCTCTTCTATGTAATCTATCAATTTAATTATTGCTTTACAACTCGATCAATAATGATTTTATTAAAAAATTACAGAAAAACCTTTGTATTTGTCTTATTGCCATTTATAATTTTTACAGGAGCACAAAAATCGATTTTAATTTTTAAAAATTTTCATTATAAGGAATTAAAAAAAAAATGTTTACAAAAAGTTTTGTCAATACACATTTATTATTCACTTTGCAACAAATATTTCAAAGTATATTTAGAAGTTTTTGAAAAAATATATATTTTTACGTCGTTTAATATTTATTGCTTGCTACATTATTTTGTGAAATAGTTTATTCATTAATATTGATTAGACTATTATACACCACAGTAAAAGGTTTTTCAAGTTAATTAAAATATTAAATTTCCAACAAATTTTTCTTTAGATTTCACTTTTTTTTCAACTCTATTAAAAAATATGATTATATATATTCCATCATTAATTAGGTATTTTACAATGTTCATTAATTATTATATTAATGATCACTTAAAATTACCGCGCGTTAACCTTCCTACATTTGCAGGCGCTTTCGAAGGATAGATGCCGTTCAAAAATATGTTTCAGAGGATGATTATAATGCATGATAATTAAAGTCACTAGATTAATAAAGTACCGCAATTCATAAGACTCAATGTATAAGGATTTGGAGCCAAAATGGCGTCGGAAAGTGTAAAGAGTGCACACTTTCATAATGTACGTATCTACACATTAAGTGCAATCATTCACCGTGAGATGCGTTAGATCTGTTGTGTTATTGTTGTACTCTGAGAAATTAAACGTTTAAAAACATGCCTAATTTTAAATAAATTAAAACCTTTAGACTTTATTGAAGTGTTTTTAAATAATTGTTGTACAGACTTTGTGCCATCATGCCACAATATTGTTGTTAAACTTATCAAAACATTTATTATAGGACGCATCCATTTTACCTTAAAAAAGATACCTTAACACATATAGAATACGCATATATAATATTAACGCATATTGAACACATATAGTAGTAAAAGTGTTGCATTAAAGTCATATGTGAATAAGAACCATTGTAAATAAAATTAATTTATATAGTTTATGATTTTCTTTCTTATTTAAATACATTTATACTCATATGCACGTTTTAAATGTGCCGCATGTTGGAGCCAAAATGGCGGAATGATTGCGGTACTTTATAAATCTAGTGACTTTAATGATAATAATGCAACACTGCCCGATGTTCAAAAAATGGGGATGCGCACGATTGGACACCGCACGATTGGACACCACCACTCACAGCGGCCGATGCCTAGAGTTTTTCCGTTGGTTTGGTTAGATAAGTTAAGATGATTGGTTGGTGTCCAATCGTGCTGTGTCCAAAAGAGTGTCACCCAAAAAATGCATTACCTAATGTCGGCATTAAAGGGTGAAGCGCGCGATGTGGTGAGTTCGCTCGAGGTAGCGGACGAAAATTATACTGAAGCTTGGGAAATGCTCAAAGAAAGGACATTCCCGGCTTGATAATTCAAAAGCATATTTGTGCGTTGTTTGATGTTCCAACGATTGTCAAGAAAAATTACCTCCTCATACGACGATTACTGGATAACGTTCTGAAGCACTTGCGAGCTCTTAAAGCATTAAAAAGGCCCACGGATTACTGGGATGATTTGGTTATTCACCTGAGGGTCTATCATGTAACATTTCCCCTAAGGCGGAAACATGAAAAGTGAAAAGTTTCACGTGAAATGCACGATCATGTACGATTCCACGGAATCATGTAACTCACTCATGAGCGGAAATATGAACTTTTTCACGTGAACTTTTTCGCCATCAGCCGTGATGGCGAAAAGGTAAAAATTTAGGGAATTAATAAATTGTATGTATTTTGAAATAAGAATGAAAGTGTGGTAACAGTTTAAAGACCCAAGCAACACAGTTACGTTTAATAAATGTTTAATAAACGTTTAGCCGAAACGTTTTTGTGATGTATAAAAATACGTTTATTAACCGGTCGAAATGTCTCGTATAAAAACGGTATTTTACACTAGTAAAAAAAACGTTAAATAAACGTTGTAAAGTAAACGTTGTTGTAGATATAACGCCTGTGGCCGCACTCTACTCACGAGAAGATCCCCCGCGACGTGGCCACTTAGCGGTGGCGCCAGCACTCACTTGTTAAATCCATTTCAATCCGAAATTACAGGATTTCATAAATTATAATTAAATCGAATTTTAATGCGATGTGACACGCTGAGACGCTGACAATTCTTGTGTGCCATTTTTAAATAAAGAGATATTTTGATGACAATATTATAAATCACAAAAAATTTATATGTAAACTCTCTGAAGATTATTAACTTTTAAATATAATGAAATATCTTATTTATATTATACTTTTTACGTCTCAATTATTATAATTATATAATTACATTTGAAAGAACACGTTTAAAAATTGTCTTATAAAACGTTTTTATAACGTTTATTAAATTGGTACAAAAAACGTCTCAAATTTTAAACGTTTATTTTTCAGTTTATACGTATAAAATTGATTTTCAACGTTTATTAAACGTATTCTTAAACTAACTGTGTTGCTTGGGGAGGTATTATTGAAGAGGTTAACCTTTTTGGTATTGTATTGCGTTGACAGGATAAAGTAATACATACATAAATAAAAATAATGCTTTTGTGATGTAATTAGGTTTGATATTTATATTTGACAAATTGATGTTTTGATAATTATATAGAATGAGGTTTCATCAAATGCAAATTTAGATAAAAATATACTTTAAACGCGTTTTGATACACAATGATATAAGAAAGGTGCGTCTTGTGAAATAGAATATTAATCAATCATGTAAGTGTTTATAACTTATAAATTTGGAAAATACATGTGTGAGCGGAGAATTCAGTTTTGATCAAGGTCCGTATTCTAAATTATTCAATATTTTTTAATTAAACAAAGTTTAATGACTAATAAAATTAATTTACTTTAAAATTTACACACATAAAAAACTAATTAAAATTAATTTTGAAAAACAATGTTTGAATTAAATTACAATGTAATTTTGAGTATTAGATTACTACATAATAAAATAGTTGTTACAATATATGGATCATTAAAAATAAATGTAATATATATTATATTTGTAAATTAAGTTTATGCAATATAACTAAGAAATATTGCTATTTATTTATGAATTTTTTTACAATTTTTTTTATATAATAAAATTTTTACAGTAAAAGTTATACTGTAAAAGCAGGTAGAAACCTTTTTCACGATCGCTTGATAGTTGCAATGACAGAACCTCTAATGGTGAATTTCGAAACGCAAACTAAACTTCCGCGCATTATTCATACATAATCGCTGTGCGTGAAAAGATTCACGTGAACTCTCTATGAGTGAAAAATGAAAAGTGAAAAGTGAAACGTAAAAAGTGAAAAGCGAAACGTGAAAACCCACATAGCACGTAATATTTCTGTGATATCACAGAATCATTGCAATATCACAGAAATATTACATATTACTATGAAATATCACAGAAATATTACTATGATATTACACAGTGATAATGACATTGAAATATTCCAATGATATCATTGCAATATATTGTTGCAATATTTAATTTCAAAGAACAAGGTAATGTCAAATGACGTTTTTATTATGTCTTATTAATGCAACGTCACTATCTCTTTGATTAATTTCGATATTTTTAGTATCCTTAATATTCTTGGTAATTTCGGTATCCTATAGAAGAAATCAACTTACAAATAAAATAATTATGTTTTTGCCCTTTCGTGGAATAAAAGTAAATGTTAAGAAAAAAAATTAATTAACTTTATTATTAGTTTAGATATTTACTTAGTTTATTCTTTAAACTGTATATATGTATAAACTATAATGTACGCTCTTCTATGTAATCTATCAATTTAATTATTGCTTTACAATAATGATTTTATTAAAAAATTACAGAAAAACCTTTGTATTTGTATTTAATTATTGCTCGATCAATAATGATTTTATTAAAAAATTACAGAAAAACCTTTGTATTTGTCTTATTGCCATTTATAATTTTTACAGGAGCACAAAATTGATTTTAATTTTTAAAAATTTTTATCATGAGGAATTTAAAAAAAAATGTTTACAAAAAGTTTTGTTAATACACATTTATTATTCGCTTGGTAATAAATATTTCAAAGTATATTTAGAAGTTTTTAAAAAAATATACATTTTTACGTCATTTAATATTTACTGTTTGGTACATTATTTTGTGAAATAGTTTATTCATTAATATTAATTAGACTGTTATACACTACAGTAAAAGGTTTTTCAAGTTAATTAAAATATTAAATTTCCAACAAATTTTTCTTTAGATTTCACTTTTTTTCAACTCTATTAAAAAATATGATTATATATATTCTATCATTAATTAGGTATTTTACAATGTTCATTAATTATATGTATGTATATAATGTTGCGGCTCGGTCACCGACCGTCACAACATACGACGAAACAAGCGAGCGCGTGCACAGCCGCTATGCGGTCCCGCCGTGTGTATAAGACTCCACGCAAACAAGTGAGTGCTAGCACCACCGCTAGGTGGCCGCGCCGCTGGAGATCTTCTCGTGAGTCAAGTGCAGCCACAGGGTGTTATATCTAGACGCCACTACGGCCGACCGGGCCGACTCACCATGACTCACTAGCTCACACTTCAGTGAGATTTTAAAGAAAATCGTTGCCTGTTGTAATTTGGAAACGAATACTTGTTCTAATTTTTTTTCCAATGTAACGTCCCTTGAAAAAAAGTTGATAAACTTGTTTCAATAAACTGATTACTGATCAGTAACTGATTATATTTTGTCAGTTACTGATCAGTAATCAGTTTATTGAAACAAGTTTATCAATTTTTTTTTAAGGGGTACGCGTGGAACGCTGTTCCATATAAAATTTTATATTTTTACATGTAAATAATATTTTGTATTGTTATTTAATCTTGAACATAAATTAAAATTATAATTCAAATTGAATCTTTTTTAACAAAAATGAAAAAGGATACAAGAGATTATTTTTTGTAAATTAAACATTTATTACGTTTACATTATTGTATTCTGTTTTAATAAATATAATTCTTTTTTTTTAATAAATATAATTTTAATATAATATAAATATAGTTTTAATAAATATAATTCTTTTTTTTATGTTTAATATGTATTACATGTAACAATATGAAAATAATATTAAGAATAACAATAAAAATAAAATAAATTGAAATAATTTATTTATTTAATTTCTTGCAATATTATTTAAATATCATATAAACATCACAGAAATATTGTGAAATATCACAGTAATATTACTATAAAATATCACAGTAATATTACTGTGATGCGTTTTCGCGGACATTTTAATATTACTGTGATATCACAGTAATATTTCGTGATATTTCTGCAATATTTCATTTGTAATATTGCAATGTAAAAATGATATTGCTATGATATCACTGCAATATTACGTGCTATGTGGGAAGTTCCACGTGAAATTACATGATTGACCCCCTGATGATAAGCCGGCTAGATCCCAAAACGAGTAGAGCTTGGGAAGTCACCATCAAGCAAGGAGAGATACCTACCCTCCAGCAACTAACGGATTTTCTCGCACAGTAAGGCTTTGGAGGCATCAGTCCGCACAGCTCGAACAGGATCCTCAAGCACGGGCCAAGACAAGATTGGCCAAGCTAGGACCATAGCTGCAAACATAGTCACAACCAATAACAAATGCGCCTACTGCGAAAAGGAAAACCATGCTATATACAAATGCGAAGAGTATTTACGGCTGGATGTAAGTCAACGAATAAAAGAAGCCAGATTACGTAGGTTGTGCTTAAATTGCTTAAAGGCTACATCTCACCAAACTAAGCATTGCAACGTAAAGCCGTGTTGCAAATGCAGCAAGCGGCACAACACGCTGCTTCATCTTGAGCAAGCGTTGAGTAAGAAGGCGGAATCTTCGACAGAAGACTCAAGCGTCACGGAGGGAAAGGTAGTAGCGACATCCGTAAATCATGCCGCAAGCATACAAACAAGTACTACTGGCGACAGCCGTGGTCAAGGTAATGTATAGTAGAGGCAACGAGGTGCTTTGCAGAGCATTATTGGACAGCGGGGCTCAGTCTTGTTTTGTGACTAGCAACTGTGCGAAGAAATTAGCCCTTAAACAGTTCGACGCTTACACTCCAGTGCGTTGCCGCGGAGAATTGTCCACACAAACAAAAGAATCAAGATAACACTACAGTCGAGAATCAATAAGTTCAAGGCGGATCTTGATTGCCTAATCATAGACCAGATCAGGCAGTCCATGCCTGACAATAGGATTAATATGAATGATGTACAAATTTCAAAGGGCATCACTTTGGTAGATCCAAAATTCTATGAATCCACGTGAATTGACTTGCTCTTAAGAGCAGAAATTTTTTTCACATCATGTGCATCGGCAGAATCAAGCTTTCGACGACGCAACCAACGTGGCAAAAAACATTGCTCGGTTGGATAATTAGTGGCAGCTTCGTGACGACAACTCGGAAACAAAATGACACGATTTACAATTTGGTAATCTATGATTAATTGAATGCAAACCTCATTCGATTTTGGCAGATCGAACACAACAAAAGGCAAAGCACCCGTTCCCCAGAGGAGCGCACATGAGAAAAACATTTTGCCAAAACGTACAGACAAAATGAAGAAGGAAGGTTTATAGTGTCCATGCCATTAAAAGAGGAGCGACTTCAAAAGCTCAGAGAATTCCGCGAACGCGCTGTTCAGCAATTCAAAAACCTCGAAAGAAAATTTATAAGGCAGCCGCAATTGAAGCAGGAGTATGCTAAATTTATACACAAATATATAAAATTAAAGCATATGAAAGAAATTCGGAAGGATGACGCCAGATGGAATACGCAACCACAATGCTATAGAGTCCCTAGAAGTAGAGAGTCTGGACATCTCGGGGTTCCACGTGATTGGATACACGTGATTGTGCACCTAAAATGGCAGCACCAATATGGATCCCTATTTAATCCTCTTTAGCCAATGCGATAACAGCATACAACACGTTCAAGTGCACACAACGATAAACATACACACACATAAAGCTCACGTACATACGTACACTGACATAATCATCACCGACATTTTAGGAACAGATGTCCAGACTCTCTACTTCTAGGGACTCTACAATGCTATCTCCCGCATCATTGCGTCATAAAGGAAGCAAGTTCGACCACAAAATTAAAAGTAATATTTGATGCATCCAGCAAAAATACGAAAGGCATCTCATTAAATAATATCCTGATGGTAGGACCGGTGCTGCAACAAGACCTTGTGTCAATTTTGTTGAGATTCCAAAGTTTCAAATATGTAATAACGGGCGACATAGCCAAAATGTATTGTCAAATACTCATTATGGACGAGCAAACAGCGCTTCAACGTATTGTCTGGAGAGACGATCCAAACCAAGAGCTCAAAACTTACGAACTACTAATGTTAGGTGACACTCTTTTGGACACAGCACGATTGGACACCAACCAATCATCTTGACTTATCTAACCAAACCAACGGAAAAACTCTAGGCATCGGCCGCTGTGAGTGGTGGTGTCCAATCGTGCGCACCCCCTAATGTTAACATACATATATTCATCAGTTGGCCGAGTTGGAGGAAAATCAATTCCCAAAAAGTGCAGCAATTGCACGAAGGGACTTCTATATGGACGACCTTATAACGGGTGCTAACTCGATAGAAGAGGCGATCGTAAATCATGACCAGGTAGCAGCGTTGTTACAAAAGGGAGGATTTATTCTCAGAAAATGGGCGTCCAACCATCCGGAGCTGCTAAAGAACATTCAAGGGAGCACAACCGACAGCACGATTATGGAGCTGGATAAAGACGGTGCAGCAAAGGGTTAGCCGACAATTTCCCGAAAAATGGCCGCGATAATGTTGGTACCAACAAAAATCCCTAAAGAACGTGTTTTTATTTTTTATAGATTTGTAGCATTGTTCAAGTAGCAAGTCCATCAGTTTAAATAACCTCATTGGCATATGTGCGCTCGTGGTGTTTAAAATAAGTATAACCATAATAAAGTAAATTGTAAATATAAAGTATAAAATAGTAATGTTTTATTAAAATAAAACTAAATAAAATAAAAACATAAAGTAAGAACATAAAGTAAAATTGCCATATGGTAATTATATCAGTTTTACAAACCTGTATTTGTCAATCTGTCATCACACTGCTAGTGAAAGATATTTGACTACTCTGATAATAATGTTACAATTTTAACTTACGCTTTACTTTGGGCACACTCCTCCTGGAATAGTCTCCACTCCTCCTCCAGTAATCTCAGAATTTGCTAATCTTATTAATTCGCAGAGAAATGTTCTCTCAGATATTAACATTCTGTTGAGCAGGTTACGTGAAAAGCTGGAAAACTAAAAAAAATAAAGAAAAGAATCGGTTCAACAAAACGTCTATGTATGCAATTACATACAGTACATAAATAATTCATCTTTATTTTATTTGAATACTAGCTACACTTATCTGACATGTATACTAACAGCAAAGTTACTAGATTCAAGAGCTGTGGAGATTGCAATTAGGTTGGGACAAGTCGTTGCCTACCAATGTATTCACAAAATGGTCAAATTACGTGGCGGACATACAATGTTGAATAAGTTCTGTGTCCAGTGACGAGCCATGGAGGGCTCAAAGACGTCTCTCCAACTTCACGGATTTTGTGACGCCAGTGAGAAGGCGTATGGCGCATGCATTTATGTGCGGAGCCTCGATCGGAATAACATGGTTCGGACGCAATTGATGTGTGCAAAGTCCAGGGTAGCCTCACTTAAAGCAGTATTCATCCCAAGGTTGGAGTTTTGCGGAGCTCAATTGCTGGTGCAGTTAATGAACAAAGTCAAAGCTTCGTGGGATTATGGTGGCACGGGCCTGTATGACTAAAAGACGAAGTTCAAATCGATTGTCGATCAGATGTCAAAGATGTTGACGCTGAGCCAGAGTAGCAGAGTGACCAAGTGATAGTGGCAGTAGTCAAACAAACAAAGGACAACATCGTAAGCCGATTTTCTAGACTTCAAAAACTTGTTTGAGTTACAGCTACATGCATAAAATTTACGCGGCTTTGCATAAAGAAGAGCGGAGCAAAAGCATCGCAGCCTTTAACAATCGAAGAATTGGAACAAGCCATAAAACGCATAATCAAAATAGAGCAGCTAAACGCATTCGGGCTGGAAATGCGAGCCTTGTGCGAGAGACAAGCCATAAGAAGTAATAGCAAGTTAAAACATCTCAACCCATTCCTAGATAACGATGGTCTACTACGCGTAGAGGGTAAGTTGCAACACGCGGAATTGTCATACGAAACCAAGCATTGGTTAGTATTACCCCATCCGTTAGTATTACCCCATCACTCAAAGCTCACCGAGCTAATAATATTGCACGAGACATTTTCACGCAGGCGCGGACGCGACATTAGCGGTGGTGCGGCAATTGTACTGGCCTCTCAAGGCGCGCAGCGCAGTTAGGAAAATAACTCGCACATGTATTAAGAGGATGCTATACTGACGGAAATTACCGACCATTACAGTGTTCATTAATTTTTGAATTGGCTTTACAGATCACAAAATCCTTTTGCAAAATAAAAGTACACACCAAAACAAAGTCTGCTCTGGTAAATTTTATGAGAAAATCGATCAAAAAGTTAAAAATTCATTTATTTTCGTTTCGTGGATCTGTCAACCAAGGTTAATTTTTGTTATTTACTGACGTTCTGTAGCTCGTATGTATAAAATGAGACCAGGGCGAACTTCAGAAAACTTTAACACACAACATTGACTGTGTATCGTTTCAGTCAACAACCTAACAAAAAAGTTTAATAGGTGAACAGCTGTACGTGTCCAAATTTCGCTTAGCGCACGTAAACGATGGCAAGAAGAGCAGTGGCTGTAGTTGATAGGTCTTTTCGCAGATGGCGAAATAATCGAAAAACAAAGATAGATCTATGCGTTGGACAAAGAGCGATAGCCTGGTCTCCCTCGAAAAATAATCTGCAATGCCGACGTCGAGGAAGTTCTTCGGTCACTATAGCATCCTCTTAAGTGTTTTAGGTTAAGACCTCGCAGTTCGGAACAGATAATGGGAAGTTTGCCAATTAGTAGGGTCACTCCGTCAAGACCGTTTGCGAATATGGGCGTGGATTTTTGCGGTCCGATATACGTGCATGAGCGCAGGGGGAGAGGGGCCAAGCGTGTTAAGGCCTACGTAAGTATTCATATGTATGGCGGTTAAAGCTGTGCATCTGGAGGTAGTTTCGGACCTGACTACGGACGCATTCCTTAATGCCTTCAATCGATTCATCAGTCGGAGAGGAAAGCCAACCGACGTGTTCTGATAATGGTACTAATTTTATTGGAGCAAATCGCGAGCTGGAAAGGTGTCTAGAGTTGTTCCGCTCGGAACAATCAAAGCGAAAGATCTTAGATTATGGAGCACTAGAGAAAATCAAATGGCACTTCATTCCGGCACGGGCACCTCATTTCGGAGGCCTACGGAAGGCTGCAGTGAAAGCCTTCAAGACTCATTTCTACAAGATAGCTGCAGAAGCAGCCATGACATTCGAAGAAGTCTACGCTCGTAGCGCAAATAGAGGCTATTCTAAATTCACGTCCTATAACAGTGTTACATCCGGAGGATTTCACAATTTCCCTTTTCGCATCCATTATATAAATTATGCTAAGAGATTGTCTGTAAAATTTACAATACTTATACCCGGAACTCCACAATTTCTCTTTTACAAATAACACTATCACCCGGCTATTATAAAAAAAAATCATTGTTCTCGGAATATATATATATATATATATATATATATATATATATATCGAGGGGGAATTCACAACCCAAAATTTTGTACACCAATGCCGATTTTTGGCATTGCTGTAAAACACTGCCGACATTTTTGTACACTGCCGACAATGCTTATTGTTAGTCAATGCCTACAATGCCGTCAATCCTATATTAAAATTAAGGCAATGCCATGCAATTATGAACACTACCGCGTGCCCATTATCATACGCCAATGCCTGCACAAGAATTCTAAAGCTTTCCCGAAGTATTCAAAAATTTTTGTGCTCAACCCCATGATCGAAAAACCGACTCTGAAGTGAGCTCACCACTCCCCAACCACTGACGACAATGCCGTCAATATTATAGATCACTGCTTACTTTTTTCGGCAGTCCACTGCCGAAATTTTGTACACCAATGCCGGCTGTGAATTTCCCCTCGATATATATATATATATATATATATATATATATAATGGCCACATATTACATCCGGAGCAATAAATAGAAGCAAAAAAAGGAGAAATCATGCGACGACAAAATTACAAGCAACGATGCTTATTTAATAATTCATATGGACGAACAAAGCCTGGACTCGAAAGAGAAAAAATCTAAACGCTATTAAAATCTGGCAACAATCAGAGATAAGATTGAGTCGCGACGCCGGACGGAAACTATAAAACTATAAAATCAAAATTTACAACCCGGCTTTGTTTGTTCGAACCTATGTTTCATCACGAACGGAAAGATGATTCATATGGAAAGCGAGTCCCAAATAAACGGACGCGGCGATATAAAAAATTGGGACCGAACGTTCCAAGAAGAGGAACCGTAAGATAACGAATCCCTTAAGCGATTGGGTGATGCAACTGCTCGCCCCTCTTAGAGTTAAGAAAAATCAGGAGAAGATGGAAAATTAGCCAACGAGAGATCATCCGAGAAGATGATTGGTAGTGAGCGTTGGTGAACTACCCAACGAATAAGCTCAAAATTTCAACAACAAGGAATCTCCAAGGAAAGGGAAAAAGCTCAAAAGGCTTCACCCAATCAAATCCTCATCTCACCCACCAAACTAAACTCACGCCCTTTTCCTAAGCCCTATAAAATACGCAGCTTTGAACGCCTCGGGATTCATTAATTCATTTTTCATTCAAAAAATTCAAAGTTCAAGTTCGCACTCACATCCACGCGTTGCACGTGTCGAAGCGGTGCGCGTTATTTTCAAAATCGTTTTAAACTTAGAATCTGTGCTTAAGAATCACATACATTAAAACTCCGAGCAGCCCACCGTTGAAGCATCCCCAGAGCGGACAGCCTGCGCTGCGTCAAGCACCTTTCAACCCGCAGAATTCCATAGTTCTTCCCTTTCTCTTCTTGTCTAACTAATAAGTAAGTGTTTTCTTTTTTTTCTCTTTTTCGGTTTTACTTCAATTTTCCATTCAACTCGCCAGGAATCAATCGCTAATGAGCAATCACAGCCGTTCATGTCCCAGCTCCTTGTTCCCAATATTATTATTTTTATTTCGGATTAATACAGCAATTCTCATTTTAGACAATTCCCGACTTTCCCTCTAAATATTTCTTAAATCTCTATGTAAATGTAAATGTTCTACTTCTATTCTTAAATCTTAGGTTTTGATTTGATTTAATAGTTAAAATATGAATCTCAACGCATAATTACAATTCCCGTAACCAAAATCAATTAATTCCATCTCCTCCTGTGTACATAATAATGCGTATAGCTTAAGTTTTCAAAAAATAATCAATCGCAATACCTATGTTAATATATATTGAATTCTCTGACTCAAATTAGGACCAACGATCGCACGATTTTGAAAAGGCGTTAAAGCGTGTCATTACACGTTGACGCATAATTTCGGAATCTTCAAAAGTGCGTTCGGCTCGTGCCGCACGTCCCACTAGTGCAGTCACGAGAATAAAAGAGTTTTTGTTGCATCCTTCCCTGCCTTTCTTTCCTTAAGGCTGGATGTAACAACAGCATTATCCGATGACCCCAATGATTTGAGTTCCCTATCTCCCGGCCACTTTCTTATAGGTGCCGCTTTGATATCCTATCCAGAGGCAGACGTATTGGAAATAAAAGTCAACAGATTATCAAGGTGGCAAATGGTGGAGAGAATACGCCAACATTTTTGGAGAAGATGGTCGTCAGAATATCTACTCAATTTACAGCGGCGAAACAAATGGTTGTCAAATACAGGTCCTCAAATAAAGGTTGGCCAATTGGTCGTGTGTCGAGAAGACGGCCTATCACCGTTGAAATGGGCTCTCGACCGAGTGCAATCTGTATTTCCCGGAACAGATGGAATAGTTAGAACGGCAATAATTAGGACTGCTACCGGCGAGTATAAGCGTCCAGCTGTCAAATTGTGTATACTTCCCATAGAAGATAGTACAAATAGCAGTAAGGAGTAAATAAATATTAAGTTATAAGTTTGAAAGATATATACAGTGTGTTACAATTACAGTTATTTAAATATGTCAAACCAAAGTTTAATTTAAGAGTTTAAAGTGTTTAACTATTGTCTACCAAGGCATGCGGCATGTTACGGCGTCTCGTATTAAATTATTAATTAGCTGTATAACGTTTTGTGTTTAGGTTATTAATCACTCTGTATTATAAGCGGTCAAGTATTTTTATTGTTAACACGTATTTGATTTTAATCCGCGATTTAAGATTGGCGCTCAATGCATACTATAACATTATCAACGTAGTTGCTCGATCTCCCCAGCGGTCGCGCTGAGATCGTCTTTTTCGATCGCCACGTGTGGCATCTAGGAACTCGGTTCTCTCTCTCTTCGGCTTCGACCAGCGAGCGGAACACATGCATTGTAAGAACTCAAGAAATAAAGATTTGTCCAACCGTTAATATACAGTCCACAATTAATCGAAGTAAAAATCATCACACCACTCAGGCGTAACATTAGTCCTAATACACGACCAGCGGTGACTGGCGTACCACAATGCAATATTTCAAAAAGCGGACATCTTAATGTTGCTGCAATCTTCCAGCAATGTTGCAGCAATGTTTCGCAATCAAAACGCAATATTACAATGTTTCAATGAAATAATTCTGCAATGATTTTTTAAATTTCTTTGCTATCTGATCCACATTTTCACTAAAAGAACATTGAGCTCATTATTGGTATCCTTTTATACAATGACTATCCTATTCAATTTATTTTTGAGACGGTCAATGCTCGTTTGAAATCGCTTATTTACAAACAGACACTCAAACAGACTGACATACACACGATTAATGCCACTACTGAGGAAAAAACTCCATGGTTTGTTCTACCTTACGTTCTACGTACCGTGCATTTCTGATATATTTGCTTTCTTCACTAAGAATTTAAACGTAAAATTGGCGTTTTTCAGTCTCATTGGGCAGGAGAGTACATCATTAGAGTACAGAAAGACGCTATCCCGAAGAAAAATGTTGTATATAAAATTGTGTGTAAAGACTGTGATGCTTCGTACGTTAACCAGACAGGCAGAAGAATGAAAACAAGAACAGCGGAACACCGTAATAACATCAATCAGAATAACACGTCTCACTCAGTAATCACAGAACACAGGATTAATTGTAATCACGAATTCGATTGGGATAATGTTCAAATCTTGGATTCAGAGAGATATTTGGGCAGGCGCTTAGTGTCTGAAATGCTCCACATCCAGATGCAAAAAAATAGTTTGAATCTATAATCGGACACTGAATGCTTGCATCATGCATATCTTTCATTGCTTAAAAAATTATGAATCTTGTAATTGCGTCGGGTGATTCGATTCCTGTATTTTTATATCGACATAATTTATATAGTTTTTTTTCAAATGATATTTTGATTTTGGACGAATCTTGGGATGAACTGCAGTAGTCTCACATTGAGAAAAATTTATTTATATCCATTTTTATCTAATGGTCATTGTCCTAATTTATTTAACTTATTTTATTATTCAACTATAAACTTGTTCTCTTCATGTAATCTGTGTATTTCTCAACGGCGGAGATTATTTGTTTGTCTTTAGTTCCCCCTCCCTCCCTTCTTGAATATTGACTATATATACTCTCTTATTTGACGTTTCAATGTTTCGTATATCCACGGTTAACGCTCAGTCACTTGTAAGCAGCGTTGTCAGAAACATCGAAACACAGCATTTGTAATCGTGCTAGCATAGTGACTGCAAGTTGCCACAAAAAACTTTTTATCCATGGCTTCGCTGGTCTTCGTCGTGATCTGGTGGTGAGTCACTGCTTTAAATTATTTTTGTCAGTCGTTTTAGAGTTTATGCTGAATTTCGCATATAGTTATAGAGAGACCTTGCCATCTCCTCTATCATACACGGTGGGAAAGCTACACCACGACTCGTGCAAATCGTGAGTGACTCAGCCGAATATCTGAACGACGATGGCCGGACAATTATTATATTAGCTGAATCTTATATTATGTTGATAATGACTCCAAAAAGAGTCGAAACGTACCGTGTTTGTAATTGACATACAGAATAAACTTTCTTGTTGCGCGATAACAGCGCTGATTCTCATTAGCCTTGATAATATTTTTTGTTTAAAATCTCGAGAGTCTCTTTAATTGTAATTTGCATTTTTCATTCTGCAATGTTCCTGCAATCTGTCTGTGCTGTATGAAGACATGTATATATCCTACCTGCACAATCGCCAACTTTAACGCTTGATATCTCGGTTCGCGGAGCAGAGCGACACTTTCTTTTGTCAGATTTGTTTGTTTCGAGTGAAAATGCGTCGAATGAGACTAGTTTCATAATAATCGGACGTGAAGTACCTAAACTGAATAATTACCGAAATTAATATTTATATGCCAAGTCAATGCTCTTATCCCATACAGCACAAAGAGATTGCAGGAACATTGCAGAATGATTTCATTAAAACATTGTAATATTGCATTTTGTTTGCAAAACATTGCTGCAACATTGCTGGAAGATTGCAACAACATTAAGATGTCCGCTTTTTGAAATATTGCATTGAAACATCCCATTTTTTCAAAATATTCACATAAATATTATACACCACATAATTCCAATGAACAAAACAATACCCTACCTGCACCGGACAAAACAGAGACGTGCTGTTTTGGTCACAAAGTCGCAGAAAATATGATACGTCATTTGCACGTCGTTGCGACGTAACTAAATAATTAAAATGTTTCAATTAATTAGCTGTTTGTTGAATTTTCTTTTGTATTATGACTTATATTTTAAAGATAAATAATATTTCACTTTTTAAAAATAATGTTTTTCATCTAATGTAATTAAATTTAACACGTAATTGTGAAAACGTTACGTAGAGTAATGTACAGTTGGGAAATACTATCGCGGTATTCGGCTATCCGGTAAAAATTACTATCCGATGCATCTTTCATAATTATTTTTTTAACCATGCAATTATAGTCACAAATACTTTTTTCTCTGCGTATAGTAGTATACAAAACCGTCACTAGATGGCTGTTATGGCGTTCTATTTCTCGTAAGAAAGGAAACACGTAAATGGTATAAAAGGCGGAGTATTATGAGATTTTTCACTGATGTTCTATTATAGTAGAATAATTTTTCTGATGAATTCCCTTGAAAATGAAATAAAGTGGAAAATGTTTTAATTTACTATATGATTAAAACTAACCTTTTTAAACTTCCAATATTTGGAACCATATAAACATAATAGATGTAATTATACATAAAAGGTAGAATATTATAATTCAGAATTACTATAATTTATAGTTTGCACCAAAAACTACTATAAATTACGGTTGAATTATGGTAATTGCAATCATTCTCTTCTCCCAGTGTAAAACTATTATACATTTTATCTAGCAAGTATTTTACGTACATACATAATGCAGTAAAAACCAATCTTAATTTTTCAAAAGTGGTCAATAATTTTCAGGTCACAATTAGTGCATAAGTTACAAAATACACGTCATTACATCGTCATTACATCGCCCAAAAATGGGGATGTTAGTTACGTCTCAGAGACGTCTCAACTGGTGTTCGAAACGTAGTTGATACGTTGCTAAGACGTAACTAACATCCTTATTTCTGGTGACAGCGACGTTGTAATGACGTGTATTTTGTAACTTATGCGACGGGTTGAGCACTAATTGCGACCTGAAAATTGTCGACCAATTTTTAAAAATTAAGATTGGTTTTTACTGCATTATGTACATAAAATACTTGTTATACAAAATGTATAATAGTTGTACTCGATAATAACAAACAAAAACAAATTAAACATATCGTTTCATTTTATATATGTATAAATAAAAAAAGTAACTGTATAAATTTTTTATTTTAAGTAAAAGTATATATATACATATTTAGAGACATATATACATACTTTATGTAAGTATAATGTATATAAGTATAATGTATAATATATATATATATATATATATATATATATATATATATATATATAAAATATAAATTTTAATTTTTTATATTTTTAAAAATGGAGTACTAGTATTAGCAACTTTTCTTTACATGTATGTATAAAATAAAACAATATGTTTATCTTTCCTATAACCGAATACAATTATAATACATTTTGTTTGTCAAATATTTTGTGTACGTAACACAGTAAAAAAAAACCTTAATAGATGTAGAATTTGTAAGTGTTAATCTAGAGAGTGGAAAGTTTATTTTTTTAATTTTTATACATTTTCTTGTTTAGTAATATTTATTATAATTTCACTTATAATTTCAAATTGATACAATTAAGTAACAAATTAACTCGAATATCAAATTAATATAAAAATATCTTTTATTTTGTACACATGTAATAACATTTGTGGAACAGGATCACGGTCAATCTCAATATCTAATAACATTTGTGTATAAATACAATTAAGTGATATAAATTAAACTTTTACAAGAAATAAACTTCAAATCAATTCAAGTAGCACAAATAAACTCGAGTGAGTATTAAACTAGAATAAAGATCTTTTTTTCTTGTACATGTTATTTAATAATATTTGTATATAAATACAATTAAGTGATAAATTAAACTTTTAAAATAAACTTCAAATCAATACAAGTTGATTTTTATCGTACACATGTAATAACATTTGTATATAAATACAAATGTTATTACATACAAATTAAACGTTTAAAACAAATAAACTTTAAAACAAACAAACTAGAACAAGTTTTAATTTTTTTCCGCCTGCGACAAATCCAGATTGGGTTTTTCAATTTCTTTTAAGGCACTGGATGCTGCAGGTGTCGACGTCGCGAATCTCTAAAGGACCGTCTACAACAGGATTGGTCGTAGGGAGGAAAATAGTAGGACATAAGCAGTAGCGTAATTTCTACAACCACGTGTGTTCACAATGCGACGTTGTAACGATATAAGGCCGGCCAATAAAAACAAATTGTTTCAAATCACATGCAAAACAATGATGTATTTTGAGTAGTTTATTTTTGTGGTTAGTATAATTATGGATTAGAGAAAAATTGGATTGTTTCTTTTATTTTGCCTATCTTGACAAAATTTATTGTTATTACAATGGCAAGCTACAAGAAGAAAAAGAATGAAGCAACGGCGCTGGTGGGTTCAGCCTGTGAACAGATTACAAAATGCTCAAGGATTTTATCATAATCTTGTTCAAGAATTGGTTCAGAGTGACCACGAGGAATTCTTTGGATTATATAGAATGTGGACTAAACAGTTCAATTTATTAGTTCATTTGCTTCATCCTCATATTAAGAAGAATAGCATTCGGACACCTCTTTCTTCAGAACTGCGCTTAGCTGTCACTTTGTTGTAAGTAAAATTGTTGCAATTTAAATACATACATATAAATGTTGTTTGTAAAGTTATATTTTGTTGTGAATCTATTTAATATTAATATTTAATAATAGTAATCATAACTTAGTTATTAGCATCATTGTCTTACGTTATATAAGTTTATATAAGTTACAAACAATTCTAACACACACACACACACACACACACACACACACACAGGCACACATTTTATTATTTCCTTTGAAATATCATAATGATTATTGCAGATATTTATCTCAGGGTGATAGCGCTAAATTATAACATGTAGAATTTAGAATAGGCAAGTCAACTGTTCACAAAATAGTAAATGAGACTTGTCAGGCAATTTGGATAACGCTACAACCAATTGTTTTGAAACCTCCTAGTAAAGAAGATTGAAAATCCTTTAGCGAGGAATTTATAAGAAAGTGGCAATTTCCAAATTGTCTGAGAGCAATAGATGGGCGTCATATGAGAATTCAGGCACCACTCAATTCTGGATCGATATTCTACAACTATAAACAATTTTTCACCATGATACTGCTTGCCATCTGCGATGCATTATATAAGTTTACTTGGGTTGACATCAGGCAATATGGTGAGTATATATTAATTTACTCTTCTTAATTTTTTTTTATTACATAAGTTTATAATACATCTTATCTACAATTGTTATTCTATGATTCATTTCCAGGTTCTATAAGTAATGGTGAAATGTGGGCTAACACTGACTTTGCAAATGATATCGCTGCAAGCAATTTACTCTTGCCAGATCCCACACCACTTCCAAAAACAAATATTCCTTTTTCCTTTGTGTTTATTAGAGACGAAGCTTTCCCACTTTCAACATATATGATGCGGCCTTATCCTCGTAAAAATCTAATTAACATGAGGATTTTTAATTATTGCTTATCACGTGCACCGCGTACCATAGAGGATGCCTTTAGAATTTTGACTGCACGATGGCGTATCTTACACAAACCTCTTTGCATGTCAACAACCAACTGTGAAAATGTGTTGAAGGCTCTCGTCTGTCTACATATATTTATTATGTATAGTGAAGAACAAGAGAATATGAACAATCGTCAATATTGTACAACAGATTTAATTGATACCGAGAAGCGTGATGGCAACATTAGAGAAGGACAGTGGAGACGGCACTTTTCCCCACATTTTGCTGAACTCGGTCGATTAGATGCTAACCGTGCAGATTCTGTAGCGAAAGAAATGAGAAATATCCTTAAAGGATACTTTGTTTCTCCAGTTGGTGAAGCTCTATGGCAATACGAATACACGTTCAAAGAGGTTATTATTAATCCTTTTGTGATATAATTTCTTATACATATGATATACAGAAAAAAATTGTTATTACTGAATTTATTTTTATTTTATAACTTGAAATAACTTTATTATATATTCAAAACAGTTTTTTTTGTTTAGAATTAAGATTTTGCTGAGTATCTAAAAATTATCTGGATACAGACCTGAAAATAATTTTATTGGATCTTCAAAATAGCTATGATAAATTTTAAGCAAGAAATAATGGACAATGTTACAAAATGTTTTAATACTCTAGCAGCTTTAATGTTTCTACATAATTGTTTTGATGGTCCAACAAAATTATTTTCAGATCTGTATTTACTGTTACATTTGGAGGATTTCACGATTTCCCTTTTCGCATCTATCATATAAAAAATAAAATGCCAAACAAGCTAAGAAATTGTCCGAAAAATTTATAATACTTATATCCGAAACTCCACAATTTCTCTTTTATAAATAACACTATTGCTCAGTTATTATAAGAAAAAATTGTCCTTTAGAATATACATATAATGGCCACATATTACATCCGGAGCAATAAGTCCGTTAAATAGAAGCAGAAAAGGAGAAATCGTGCGACGACAAAACTGCAAGCAACGATGCTTATTCTAATACAATAATCCATATAAACGAACAAAGCCTCGAAAGAGAAAAATCTAAATGCTATTAAATTCTGGCAACAATCAGAGATAAGATTAAGTCGCGACGCCGGACGGAAACTATAAAACTATAAAATCAAAATTTACAACCCCGGCTTTGTTTATTTGAACCTATGTTTCATCACGAACGGAAAGATGATTCATATGGAAAGCGAGTCCCAAATAAACAGACGCGACGATATAAAAAATCGGGACCGAACGTTCCAAGAAGAGAAACCGTAAGATAACGAATCCCTTAAGCGATTGGGTGATGCAACTGCTCGCCCCTCTTAAAGTTAAGAAAAATTAGGAGAAGATGTAAAATTAGCCAACTAGAGATCATCCGAGAAGATAATTGGTAGTGAGCGTTGGTGAACTACCCAACGAATAAGCCCAAAATTTTGATAATAAAGAATCTCCAAGAAAAGGGAAAAAGCTCAAAAGGCTTTACCCAATCAAATCTCCATTTCACCCACTTAATCATCTCCACGCCCTTTCCTAAGCTCTATAAAATGTGCAACTTCCTGACACTTCGTCGTCATTATCATTTTTAATTTTCAAGATTCAAGATCCAAGATTTTCATTTTCAGTCTAGAATCGAAGCTGTGCGCGTTTATTTTAAAAATTGTTTTAAACTTAGAATCTGTGCGCGAGACGCAGATTGTCTAGTTTCAAGATCGTTCTTCATCAACAAACTCCAAAAATCAGAAAACGTTATCTCTCTGCTACCATAAGTAAGTTTTTTTTTTACTCTTTTTTGGTTTTACTTCAATTTTCCATTCAACTTGCCGGGAATCAATCGTTAATGAGCAATCTCAGCCGTTCATGTCCCACCTCCTTGCTCCCAATATTATTATTATTTTTATTTCGGATTAATACGGCATCCCTTTTAAAAACTATACCTGCCTTCTTGTCAGATTTCTGCCTGCACTTTGACCTAGGCTTAGATACCCTATTCTATAATTACGGCCCTGAATCCACATGACCGGATCCCCGTCTTCCTCCTTGACGATCCCTACCAATATTACGTACCCATAGATTTTTTTTATAATTTCTTTTCCCCATCTACGGTTTCCATTACCGAAATTGATTAGTTCCATCTCCTCCTGTAGACATAATAATGTATAATTAAGATTTTCAAATTATTTTGTAATACTAATGTCAATTCAATATGTATAATTTCTAAATCAATTATTCAATAATCCTCAATGTAAATGTTACATACAGTATTTTGAATATGCACCTTAGCTTTCTCAATTAAACAATTTACACTAACGTTAATTCTTTCAAGTAGTCATAATTAATTATTTGTATTGTTGATAACTAATTATGTACTATCCTGTAATTCTCAGTGTTTTCCAAACTTCAAAAATAATGTTAACTTCTTAGATTTTTTTACCAATATTAAACAATGTACTTAAAATTTGATTTTCTAAATAAGCATTGCCTAATTGTCTTATATTTTAAATAAACTAACTAATTATGTACTTTTGTTTTGATTTTTTTTAATTAATAATAATTACCTTGCTATATTGTTTTCTTTTTTCTATTAAATAACAATAACCAATTATGTATTTATTTGCTAGTTCTTTTGAACAACTTTATAGAAACTTTATGTATGTAAATTTTAAGTATCAGAATATATGTTAAGTTTTAGTTAAAAAGAAAGCTTCAATGTAAAATTTCATTTCATCAACCCATCTTATTACATTAATCTTCCGACTTGAAAAAGATCGCACTCGGTCCGATCCCGAATTATAGAGATTAAATTCTCTGACTCTAATTAAGACCAATGATTGCACGATTCTGAAAAGGCGTTAAAGCGTGTTACTACACGTTGACGCATAATTTCGGAATCATCAAAAGTGCGTTCGGCTCGTGTCGCACATCCCACTAGTGTGGTCACAACAATAAAAAAGTTTTTGTTGCATCCTTCCCTGCCTTCCTCAAGTCCCAGGCATCTTTTGAGAGATAGCCTACCTTTCCTTAAGGCTGAATGTAACACTACCTAAACTTTTATTTTAGCAAAATTGTTCTATTCTTGTGTACATGTGTAAGAAATATAAATATATATAAACATTTTAGTATAATGTACATAAGTATAATATTAACATGTATTATTATTAAACAGTATTATTAGACATTAACATGAATTATTAGACAGTATTATTTTAACAAAATTGTTTTATTCCTGTGTACATGTATAAGAAATATAAATATATATAAACATTTTATTATAACGTACATAAATATATTAACATGTATAGTATTATTAGACAGTAATGATACAACATAAATCATATGAAAGTAAGATATATGTATATTATCGCTGAATTAGATATAATAAATTTGAAAATTATTTCTGAATGTATTTTGATTTTATTGTTGGCGAAACTTGATCACGCTCTACGATTAGACTTCACACGAGGAGTCGTCCTAACGATCCAACGCGCATGCTACGCTGCGCAAGCACTTTCACTCTCCGTCCGTCTCGTGCGTCGCTCCCGCCTTTTTTTACTATTCACGCGTTGTATCGAGCTTCCGGATTAAACGAGTGATTAATCCCATTCTACAGAGTGATTCTTTCATTCCCTCCGCCACGTTCCCTGTCGTAATACTAATATTTATAAATTGAAGTACTTTCATCATGCATTCAAAACGTTTTTCTTCGGGTACGGAATTAAAAGCATATCCAATGGCAGCCAAGACTGGATCATTAACAGATGAAGCTGAGGAAGGAGTAAAACATTCGTTTGATATCATCAAAGAGTTTCCAAATTTTGTAGTGAAAGAAGTCAGAGCTGTTGACTGCTTGTTGATAGCTTGCATAAGCAGATCATCGTCTTTCTTTTTGCGTTTAGCAAAGTTATCGGGCTCGGGAATAATTCTTTTTGTTGATGATATCCTTCGCATCGTTTTTAACACGTCCTTGGATGCAGAGCATTTCTCCACATTAAGGCTACTGGATGAAGATGTGGGAGCATGTAAAGCTTCATTTTCTTTATTTTCCTCAGTCGAGTATGCTGATGCACTGTTGTCCGTAAATAAAAAAAAAAAGATTAATAAAAACTATGCATTTCTCAATTTACCTTACATACAACATTTGTATATATTAATAGATCACTTACCGCTAATTACTGATTCTAAATCACTCGTAGACTACATACTAGATGAAGACAAAAGCACTGATGCTTGTGGAGATGATGCTTATGAAGATGGTACTTGTGGAGATGGTGTTCGTGAATATGGTGCTTGTACAGACAGTATTTGAGGAGACGTTGCTCGTGGAAACAGTCCTTGTGGAAACAGTACTTGCGAAGACGGTGCTCGTGGAGACAGTACTTGTGAACACACTATTTGTGAAGATAGTAATCGTGGAGAAGTTACTTGTGAAGACAGTGCTCGTGGAGATAGTACTTGTGCAGACAATATTTGAGGAGATACTGCTTGTGGAGACGGTGTTGATCTTGCTGATAATGAAGGTGATGGTAATGACAAAGGTAAAATAAATATTGGAGAAGAGGAAGTTTCTTCAATGATCTTTTTCATTTTGTTTGAGCTGTAATTACTGGTAGTCCTGAAACACCGTAATACATACCAGTATCAAATATCACAATATCAATTATTAGGCTAATTTAATTTGTAAATAACAATTATACCTTCGAGGCGTAATGTGATCCACTAAGAATAAACAAAGATTGTAATATTGCCATTTTGGTACATATAAAGGCTTTGTTTCTTGCCCAGATCTTCCTTTCAGAGATGCTACAACTTTTTGTTTTTTCTTATTAAATCGCTGGCAAATACTGTACCACATTTTAGCGGCATCTTTCCTCATTGATAACAGAAATAAAAACTTGTAGTAATAATTTAACTTAACCCTACCGTGACAGGTAAATATATTGAATGATTTAATTATATACATCTCACCTGACATTTGTTTCGACAAGTTAAAACCAATATTCTCCCAAGCTAGATCTTTACAAGAATCTTTGCCAGCATATTCTTTCCAGTTTTTTGTATATAAAGCGGAATTTGCCTTGACAAAAGCGATCAATTCCTGCTTTAGTAATGTATCTTGTTCATCATCATCATCGTTCTCTATCTCGTCAATCATATTTTCGTCAAATGGTTCTTCAGACATTGCACTATTTATTAAAAAAGACTCAATTAAAAAATGATTAAATAAACGCGCACAATAACCCCAAACAAAAGTGACGCAAGGCAACGCAAGACGCTTGCCTGTAAGCAGTATCGAAATGAAAATGATTCATTTCGCTCACGGCTACTGCTACGACCTTAAAAACTGGAATTACGTCACTTACACCTATTGTTACAGCCTAAAACTCTCCATTGTAGACGGACCTTAACTGTGTGGGCTTCGCGGATCTCTAGCTGTTGGACTTCTTGTTATTCTTATCTTTTAGATTTTAAGAAGATCCATCAGTTTCAGATGATTCATCTGAATCGTCTGAAAAATTATTTATTTCATATTTTTCTTGTTTCCTGAAACATGTAAATATCATGTTTAAAGTATCAGAAAAGTATAAAATACATCTTGCGGAAGACGCTCGGAAACACACATACACACACACACACACACGCTCGGCCTCCGTCTTATAGTGTATCCGTCGTCAAAAGAAAAGGATCGTTACGTCGCTAGACGTAACAATGCATTCGGCAACTTTTCCTTATATGCTCACCTGGAGATTTTATAAGTAATCCATTCTGCGTAACTCATTGACGCATACAAATGCGGCATGCTTATATTTATCGCATCCATGGCGAATATTATCACCATCTTGTAAGACATATAGAGCGAAGGATAATAATTGAATGATTCGATGAAACATCTCGTCATGTGTTCCCATTTTGGTGTAATATTATTAAAATTACTCGACATCAATTCATATAAATCTCGAGTACGGTGCTTTATTTCCTCGAGATTGCCACGGCAGAAGTTGTACCTGAAGAAATTACATAAATATAAAATATAAAGTCTCACGTTTTATACAA